>NC_137208.1:1459990-1527490 GCF_960531495.2 Zeus faber
CGCAGCATCATTGTTTAGATCCAAAGTCCGATCTGAACAACCCCACTGAACATTTTACCACTGAGGAATGTACCACTCTGCTGCAGCTTCTCACTGGGCTCACATTCAAGTCAGGCAGTCTTTCTATGTTAAAATCAAAACAGATTTTTTTGGGGTATTATTGACTCGCACTTCCACAAATCTGCTATTTTGCCGAGATGGAAGCAGGAAAAAAAAACACAAAGACACTAGGAACAGGAAGTAAGAGAATAGAAATAGGAAGTAAGAGATCACAATAGGAGGTAAAAGACAAGAAACAGGAAGTAAAAGACTAGAAACAGGAAGTTAGAGACTACAAATAGGGAGTAAAAGACAAGAAACAGGAAGTAAAAACATAGAAACAGGAATAATAATAATAATAATAATGGCCTTTCATTTCTATAGCGCCTTTCAACAGACCCAAGGACACTTAACACGTTTGGAGGGAGACAAAACAAACCACACAAGAGCAGAAGGTAATAGCAGCAATGTTGCCGGGGTGACAGCATTAATCAAGACCATAGGCCTTAATGAGCAGGTAGGTTTTCAGGGTTTTTTAGAGGGTATCAGTGGATTCGGCGTTGCGAACCTCTGCCGGGAGAGAGTTCCAAAGAGTGGGGGCTGACACACTGAAAGCTCCGTCACCACCTGGTCGGGGGTGCAAACCTGGTCCGAGGACCGCATATTCCCGGGACGGGGTATTGGGGTAGAGGAGGTCTGATAGGTACTGCGGGGCAAGGACACGGAAGGATTTATAGGTGAGGAGGAGGATTTTCTATGAGGTAAGGGACTTGACCGGGAGCCGGTGAAGGTGGATGAGGGTGCGGGTGAGAACCCTGGCAGCTGAGTTCTGCACATACTGGAGCCTGTCCTGGGCTTTGCGGTGTACCTCGGACAGGACAATCGAAGCAATCCAGACAGGAGGTGTTGAAGGCAGGGATAATGGTCTCAGCCACGGTCTGAGAATGATGGCCAGGGTCTGGAGATGTTTTTGAGGTGGTTTCACATTTTTTAATCATTTAGCAGATGCTTTTATCCAAAGCAACTTCCAATTATTCAAAGACCCATGGACGCAGCCATCAAGGCTTAAGTGTCTTGCGCAAGGACAGCTTGGTGGGTAAGCTGGAGAGTACCATGCCAGATTCCGAGGAGGAGTTGATATTGTCCACAATGATGGGGCACAGGGGAGGTAGGCATGCCTTGATCCAGGGTATGGGCTTGGTGTCCAAAGAACAGGTGGAGGCCTTAGCTTTCGTGACCAACTTAGCAACTTGAGGAGCATCCACAGGGGAGAAGGAGGAGAGGCAGCACAGTGGCAGGGGTGGAGCGGAGAGAGCAACACCCTGTGGCTGAGGTGTGTGTGTGGGGTGGGTGAGGGTACGGGCACCACAAGCTGCTGGTGGACAGAATCCACTTTGGATGGAAGAAGTCCAGGAACTTGCAGCAGAGATCAGAGGAACCTGTGGGGCAGGTGGCATCGAGGGGGTGTAGTAGCCGGTTGATGGTGGGACAACAGCGGTCAAGGTTGATTTCGCTGGTTGCCCATGAGCAGGGGAAGAATATTGCGTCTTGGTTTTGGAGAGAGCTTCTTTATAGGACCTCATGTGCCCTTTAATGGTCTCAAGGTGGAAGGTAAGGCCGGATCTTTTTAGAGCCTCTCCAGCTGACAACCGGTGGTCTTCGGAGCACACCAAGTTGAAAGTTTGACCTTTGGCATGGGTAGGGTCATGAACATGCTGTATGATGTTAAAACTGCAAGGAGACAGCTGCTGGAGTCCACATGAATACTTTAGTCACCCAGCAGGAGTGAACATGGATAGGTGAAGCAGACAGAGGTGAATTGCTCAGATAACTCAGAAAGGAAGGTAGTGGAGGCTTTTGGGGGGGTGGGGGGGTAAATAAGGACCAGCTGGAGGTGTGTAGATCCAATGTGAATGCAACACACTTAAATGAGGTGACGTTGAGTACTGGAAGTTCTTTAACCAGGACGTCAGCTGGAAGTATAACAGCCAGCCCACCACTCGGACCCACTGAGTGAGGCTTCTGTACGTACACAGCCTGGTGGTGGGGCTTGGCTGAGTGTCATAAAGTCCTGCTGATTTTGGCATGACTCTGTTAAGCATAGAATGTCAATTTTTTCAGTATGTGATAAGGTCATGAAAATTATGACTGTAATGTTATGGATGCTACAATTTGATTGGATGAAAGGAGGCATTTTCTTTATTTGGACTAAACTTGTAAGATTTACAGAAACAACCCATTTTGGACTAGTTCAAAATGGAGGAAAAATCAAGACGCAAATGAGCGCTGAATGGGATATCGCCATTGAAAGTTACACGATTGCCATAGCACCACCTGTTAACCTAAGTACACCAGATTTCTCACAGTGCCTCAGAGTCATATCCTGCACATATCTAACAAATTGGATGATGACAGCACAATGCGTTGTGAGTTATGGCAGATTGTGAAAATTAGGCCCCACCCAGACATTTTTTGCAAATCGTGAAAAAGAATTGTGGCCAAACTATGGAGTGCAGAACACTCCATTGTATAAAATATATTTGGGGCGGTCCAGACATGCTGTGGTCTAAGTTTGATGAACATTGGACCATATCTGTAGGAAGAGTAAGGAAAAAAAACATTTTGGACAGAATTCATATTGGCGGATAACCAAAACGCAATGGGCTCGACATGACCAAAGGAATGGATGCAAGAACTTTGTTTCTACGACCGGCGGTTCAGAAGTTATTCGACAAAACACCAAAGTGGCTGTTATAGCACCACCATCTGGCCGACGAATTACGTTTTTTTTGGGAACATGTCCAACCCATCATCGAAGTTTGGTGTCCGTGGGTTTCATGTTTTCTGAGCGCCAGGCTCTTTCAGCCGGAGAATAATAATAACAATCCAAACATAAACAATAAAAACAAAAAGCCAAGAGCGCGGCAGAAGTCATGTGTAGCATCATATTTATTACAATTAAATCACAACAAATGGATTATTTCCTGTTCCCTAGTGGAGTAGCATGTCAGCACGGCTCAGCTACCTCTAAACTATTGAAGAGTTATTCATCACTCGTCTGGGAAGGAACGGCTCCCGGTGGCAGAGGTCGGAGGTCAAATCCGTTATCTGTTTTGTTTCTGGTCTTTAAGTTCCCGCGTCACAGGGATAAAGGAATAGATCAAAGTGCCGCCTGGTCCCGTCCACGCCCATGACACGCCCCCGGGCGGCTCCATTCAGTGACGCTCCACAGGCACTCCTCATTCTTACGTTTCTTTTTTATTTAAGGTTCATTTCCAGGTTTACAGTAAGTTGCCAGATTTGCCTTCTTTGTTTATTTCTAAATAATATTGCCAGTTCTTTCTGTTTATTCTTTATTTTGAGGTCTATTTTTATTGGTTGTCAATTTTTTAGATGTTATGTATAATGCCTATTTTCTTGTTCAGTGTTTATTTTTCTTTTACATTTTAGGTTTATTGACAAAATGTTCTTGTTTATCTTTAGGTTTGCATTGATTTATTGTTAATTATACGGTTCACCTATAACCTTCAACTCTCTCACAGCAACAGATGATTCAGTGTTACACGTCTCTCCGTTGGTCCATTTAGTCTCTCTCTCCCTCCCTCCCTGCCTTCCCCTCTCTCTCCCTCCCTCCCTCCCTCTCACTGTTTGAGCACCGGCAGCTCGCTGGGTTTGAAGAAGGCCTGCACCATGCCCATGGCAAAGAGATAAACCTTGGAATCCACAACGATCTTCTCTTTCTTCAACAGATCTACCAGAGAAAAACAAACAGAACGACAGACAGAAAGAAAGATGGATGGATGGATGCTGGATGGATATATGGATGATGGATGGGTGGATGGATGCTGGATGGATGAATGGGTGGATGGATGGATGGATGGATGGATAGAATGACTCATATGTTTGGGGCTCTACCGTCTATTTTGCTCTGGAATTCATCAAGTGGCAAGAGAACGACTTCAACAAATTCTGGAAGGAAGAAGATAAAACACATTATTTTGTGTGATCAATTATTGTGATCGATACGGCGCCAAGACAAATGAATTAATTATCAACAAATGAAAACAAATAATTATGAAGAGAAAGTCACGTCACGTACCTCCATCACCTGAGGAAGGAAGAGAAGAAACCTTTATTAAGATGGAGAAAGAGTTGAAGTGAGAGGGAGAGAGAGAGGATGGGGGAGAGATAGAGATAGACAGACAGACAGACAGACAGACAAGACGGACAGACAGAGAGATAGCCAGACAGACAGACCGACAGACAAGACACAGAAACAGACAGAGAGATACAGACAGGCAGAGAGAGAGACAGAGACAGACACAGATACAGAGACAGACAGAGAGATACCGAGACAGACAGAGAGATACAGACAGGCAGAGAGAGAGAGACAGACAGACAGAGAGATACAGAGACAGACAGACTGACATATACAGATACAGACAGACAGACAGATACAGATACAGACAGACAGACAGATACAGACGGACAGAGAGAGAGAGACACACACACACAGATACAGAGACAGAAAGACAGACGGGTGTCTCTCTCTCACCCAGCTGCTGGGTGGGGTTGGTGTTCTCCACGTCGTCTCCGTTGATGTTGACGGTGACGATGTTGGTGGTGCAGTTGGAGAGGCCGGGGTCCAGGCAGGTGACTGGGGGGTCAGAGGTTAAGGCATCAGAAGTTATGTGGTCAGAGGTCAGGGGGTCAAAGGGTAAGAAGACATCCAAGTTACTGAAGACCATAAGAGATCATTGAAGATAATAGAACGCTTGAATGATGAAAATAATAATCGTGCTAATATTTAGTCACGTGAAAAATTCACGTTTTCCCTGGTGGGATCATCTGTGGGTGTATGGTGGAATAATCAATTTTTATTTCGGTGTATGATTGAAAAACGGATCGTACACATACTCTTGCTCGCCTGGCTGATGGTTCGGGAAGTCCTCCCTCGCTCACCGTGCCTTACACCCACCCAACCACTCTTTTTCTGACTGAGTGACTGGCAAGAGCCGAATCCCAGAAAGGAATCAAACCTTTCAACACTACTCCCTATCTACGATCTGCATCCTCTGGTCCGCTCACTTCTATTTTTTTATTAATGAAATAAGACAGAAGAAATTTGAATTGTATGTAATTAATTTATCCCCAAAACAGGTTTTTACATTAAATAAAATGACTTGTTTTCGGTGGAAACCACCCAAACTGAAGTCGTTCCCTGAAAGGTAAGTCCTCATAATGGAACAGTCTGAGTCATTCCTACCCATAATATCAAACTGATTAATCATCAGGTGTGTGTGTGTGTACCTGGTGTGACTCCTACCACCTCCCCCTTGTATCCTGTCTCCTCCTTCAGTTCCCTCAGAGCAGCCACCTCCACGCTCTCCCCCTCGTCGATCAACCCTGAAGGTCACACACACACACACACACACACACACACACACACACACACACACACACACACACACACACACACACACACACACACACACACACACACACACACACACAGGTACATTTTACCTTTACCATGCGTATATAGATATGTTTATATATTTATTTATATATAAACATGTTTCTTAATAATTATTATATGTTGTATGTTAATATGTTGTGCGTAAATATGTTGTATGTAGATTGGAGTTGTAACGAAAGTAATTTCCCCCTGGGATTATTAAAGTATTTCTGATTCTGATTCTGATTATTATTATTATGGCCCTTTAACAGTTAGTGATGCAAGACTCGCAAATAATTTGTTCATAGTGAACAAATCTTTTAAATGAGTCGGGCTTCTGGAGTCACTCCATCAAAAGAGTGAATGTTCAACTCTATAATAATATAATATATAATACTCTATTAACAAAAATAATTATTGAACTAAATTAAAGCCTGAGAAAAAAAGGGATAATGCGTCACATTCCACCAAAATAACTAATTCTGTCAGAATTAAACGCTTCCTGTGAGAGTTGCCTTCTCGACGGGGAATCGTACCGACTCTTGTTCCTCCTCTAGTTGAGGGTGGAGGAAGTCCTCCCTCGCTCAGCGTGCGTTACACCCACCCGACCCAACCAAGCCAGAGTGGGACAAAGGCAACGACTCTTTTTAGCCAGTGAGTCGTCAGGAAGCCACTCCCCAAAAGAAGTGGAACCTTTGTCACGACTGATAGTTGTGACTTTCAGAGTGAAACTTGTTGTGATGGACACAGAGCTGCTGTTCTGCTGGAGCTCATATATCACCTCATCACTCACTGCAGCCTGCCAGTTTGGAGCTTGCAACGCAGGAGCTGCTGTTCTGCTGGAGCTCATCACCTCATCGCTCACTGCAGCCTGCCAGTTTGGAGCTTGCAACGCAGGAGCTGCTGTTCTGCTGGAGCTCATCACCTCATCACTCACTGCAGCCTGCCAGTTTGGAGCTTCATGACTGATGGGTTTGAAGTGGAACTTGAAACATGTGGGGCAGCGTCTCTGACCTGCAGGGAACTCCAGCGTGCAGCATCCCAGCGGAGGACGGAACTGCTTCACCATGACAACACAGTCCTGGTGCAGCGTCCGCTTCAGGAGAGCGATGATCCCCACACCTGCAGAGGACGACCAGCTGTCTGTCTGCTTCTCCTCATCATCCTGCTGCTCTATTTTTATGTTCACTTTCCACTGTTCATTGTATGAAATCGATAAATACATAACATAATAACAGAAAGTAATAATAATATATATGAAATATAATCAGGAATATTTAAAAATAATCTATCTTCTAGTTCATTTTTTGATTTGTTGCAAATTGTTTACTGTTAGTTTTTTTGTTTGTTGTACATTTATATATTTTAATATGTATCCATCCATCCCTCTCACCATCTGCTTCCATGTTGTTGTTTCTCGTCATCCTCTTCACGCTCTCCCATGTCCTGGAGGCGGGAAAAAAGAAGAAGTGTGAGCGGTGTAGAAGTGTTAGGAGACCACACACACACACACACACACACACACACACACACACACACACACACACACACACACACACACACACACACACACACACACACACACACACACACACACACACACACAGACAGACACACAGACACAGACCTGGTGTTTCCGGCAGGATCCAGGTACGTGGTCTTCTCCAGCTTCACCCACTTCCCCTCCACCATCACCTGGAGGAGGAAAATAACCTGATTTTAACTCGGACAGGGTGTTGGACGTCACAGTACAACTGACAATGTATTCATCCTCAAAGGAAACTGCAGAGGAAGAGAAAGTGCAGAATTGACATAAATACATAAATGACGGACAAAAATACATCATAATATAATATCATATATAAATATCATATATAAATACAATATCATTTGGATATAGTAAGCGAGCAGCCTTTGGGAGTATGAATGAGAAGCGATGGCCAAACAAGTCGTCATGTTTGCCATTTGTTTTTTTTATAACAACCAACCAAATTTACTGACTGCAGTTCATATTTTTCTTAAATATATGGATAAATGAAAATATACTATTATATTCTTTAAAATAAATAGAATGTGCAATAATGTATATATTCTGCAATATACTGCAAATATATTATAGATTATAATTTTAAAAAGTATGAGGATAATATTTATTTATCTGTTGATATTACTGTTTTACGTAATTTCTTTCTGGAAATATTTAGAAACAAATATTTTATTGGAGAAGAATAATGAAACCCATAGAATGTAAATATATTTGACCACTATAAGTAAAATGTTTGTTATATTACCTCCTCCTTCACAACATGTGCGCTGCAGCTGGACTGGCTCATCGTGTACTCACTGCAAAGTAGAGTCACACTCTGTTAATAAAGGCAAATTAAGCTTTTCATTTAAACCACTTTATTTCCACATGATGCATACACAGAAGAGAATTAAAGCCACGCGTAAAAATTTGAATACCCCTGTGTTTCAAGATAAACTCGGAATTCCAAGTTAAAGTCAAAATACATCGTGAGAATACAGGGGGAACATATCTCTCTCTCCCTCTCCCCTCTCTCTCTCCAGGGTAGTCAACCCTTCATTAAAGTTCAATGTTGGGATGTGCTTTGGCTCTCTATTCCATGTGTTTGGTGACTGCAGAAGTTCATTTCTTCCAACTGGTTACAGTGTAATCCTATTAAGGGATGTTTTTCACGGCTGTGGATGGGTTTCCTACGGTGCAACTAATGGCGGTTATCATTCTGAAGTGGGGCTGCACAATTATGGCTGAAATGATAATCACCATTATTTTAGTCAACATTGTGATCACGATTATTTATTACAATTTCCAATCCGTTTTGGGGAACAGAATTGTTTTATTGCACTTCATAAAGCAACAGAAACTGTCTTAATAATGTATTTTACAAACCTATAAATAAATGAACTTAAATGTACAAATCTTTGAATCAAAGTAGGACTTTCTTCACATGCTGTCACGTGATCTGTGTACTCTGTCAACTTGCGCGTGTGCGCAAGGATTTCTCCATTGCAGAATATGTCTGTGCATGGCGCCATCTTGGTCAGGTTGTAATTGTTGATCACAAACCTCTTCCCCAATAATGAACCAATGTGGATGAAACTCGAACGACACCATGTTTGTTGGAACTGCCCAAAATACACATCTTATTCATTTTGTCTGTGGGTTCCTCGTATCCATGACTTTTGGAGCTGGACCCTTAATAATAATTATAATAAATATAGCAGGCAGCAATGCACAGGTCTAGTTTAATCGTGTTAGGTATGTATTACAGGTTTCCTGGTTCTGTGACACGCAGCACGATTTACAATTTTCCGAGTCCACATTGAACGCTGCATCGGCCCCTCCCGTCCGTCATCTGAAGAAACGTGAATACAACGCAAAGCAACCAAGTCTACACAGCGCAAAGCTCCGAATGGACTTATATTACCCCCGTTCATGATGTCCCAAAACTTACCAAGCTGTGCCAACTTCAATTTTGCTCTGGTTTTTCACTCATTTCTGCTCCAAATGTAGATCAATATGGATCAAACTTGCACCACAAGATGTCTGAAACATCCAACGAGAGCTCAAACATGTCTGTGTGTGCTGCCGTTGCCGTGTTGTGAAGATTACAAATAACAGAAATTCGAGCAAAGACAACGGGGATCCAGCCTAATAAACCAAAATCCTAAAAAACACCTTTTTCTGCAGTGGAAGCACGGCCCCATTTCGAGTGATGAAAGGTTTGAGTATTCTTTGGGAATCGGTTGGTCACTGGTCAAACTCTCGGGAGGGACTTTCCGAACCATGAAGCAGAGGAGTCTGGAACGGAACTCCCACAGGAATCATTTAATTGCAGTCAAGATTGTTTGTTTCAAAGATCAAAATAAATATGGTGTAGTCCACAGTGAGTGTTTTGTCGGAGTGACTCCAGACGCCCGAGTCATTTGAAAGGTTTGTTTGCTAAGAACGAATCTTCGCGCGTCCCCATTCATCCCTGCCCCAAATCCCATGGACTCTGTCTATTGTCGCAATGTGCCGCTGCCGTAGGGAGCACCTCTATGGTCGTTGCAGTGCAGAGTGGTTACGTTTCCAACACAACGTTTCATTAATTCCAGCGGTCAACCTTCAGTGTTAAAGAGTTAATTCACAAAACTGAACTCACGTGAAAAGTCCACAGCGCCACCAAATCACCAGGCCACGCCCACATGTGTGCCGCCGAATACACTCCGCCCACACACAGGAAAATAAAGTGTGTTTGAAGCGTGATCGTTTACATTTATTTTATTAATGTATTTTTTTATAGTCATCGTAATAACAACACGACGATGTCTACAAAAGAACGATGGTAACATTTTGTAGACGCTTTCCTCGACGGCGGCGAGGCGGAACCTGTCTTCGTGTCGCGGTGTCCGTACCGGGTCATTTTGACTGACGGACTCACTTCCGCTACAGGAGCTGCAGCATGAAGAAGGAGCAGGTTGTCAACTGTCAGTTTTCGGTCTGGTATCCGATTTTTAAGAAACACACGATTAAAAGGTGAAGACTGAAACGTGACCCGCGCTGTTTAACTTATTATTATTATTATTATTGTTATTGACATCTTGCTTTCGAATATATTTTACAGATGTGATTAAATTACATGTTCAGCTCAATGAGCTACTCCGTCTTACGTTAGCTAGCTAGCAGTTAGCTAGCTATCTTAGACAGATAGAAAGATGGTTAGATAGATAGATAAACAGACAGACAGACAGACAGACAGATGGACAGACAGATGGACAGACAGATGGATTAACAGATAGATAGAACCGTCCAAAAGAGACAGATTGATACTCCATTCTTCCCCATAGGGGAAATGTGGTGATTACAGCAGTTCGCAATAATAACAAGGTAATAAGAATATTTTAAACCGTAACCCTGAAATTTAAAAGATGGCAATAAACCTCATTCAAAATAACTCTAGAAAAATATGAAAATTACCCTCAACAATGAACATAAGAATCACGTTCGAACAGTAAACCTCAGTACCAACAATTCAAATTCTGTCAAATAAAGGAAATCTTATATGTATGAAATAAAATGTGAGGGACAGACGAAAGGGGGGGAAAAAATGGTTGCAACAATATAATATGAACAGTGTGGTAAAAGATGACAACACTGTAAAAATGGTTCTCATAATTTAATATATACAGTGTTTTAACATCCCACTGTTAATATTTTTTTCTTTCTTTCTCTTAGTTTGATTCTCCCACTGCCTCAGAATGTAATAGATTATTTACTGGACGACGGAACACTGGTAGTCTCCGGGAGGTAAGATCACGCTTAATAATTTGAATTAAAATACTTCATGATCCCAGGGGGTGAAAGTGATTAAAAGGTGATTAAAAAATGCTGAAATATAAAGTAACAACTATAAGCAGAAGGTTGGATTATAAACTTCTATTACCTCTCTCACCCTCACCTCGCCCTGTCTCACTTAAACCTAATTAATTGTAATTAATTTCCACTGTTGTAATGTCAAATAGCTTCATGAGAATTAACTGATGAGAATGAGACTTGAAAACAACGTGTGAATAGGAAACAATGAAAAAAAGTTGTTTTACAGAACAAGAGCTGTTTTATCTAATTGCTCTGGGAAAGTGTAGAAAGATGTTAAGTGTCTCGAAGGGTGTTTTTGTTTTTATCTTTCACAGTTTTAATTAGGGCTGGGTGATATATCATTAGAATATCGACATCATCTGGGATTTTGGTTGTGACATCGTGATATAGTTTATTGTCTTTAAGGAGGTTCTAATCAATGATCATAATGTCCACATGATATCTTATGAAAGCACCGATAGTCATTCCTAAAATATTGTTCAGATAATGAATATCAAGGTGTTCATCAAAAAATGTCTTGATTTTCAATTCATTTTGAATATCGCCCTGACCCTATAGTTTTACTGCCCCTCATACCAAAGATGGCCGCTCCATCAACAGATCTGAAAAAGCCATTGAAACAAAGTTTCACAAAAAAGCGTTTAGGAAAAGTCCACCAAATGTTTAAATGCAATAAGTTTCCTCTGAATTGAAGTTTCTCTTTCCCACAGTGACCACAACACGCAGCAAACACACACCAACAGCAACAACTCTGATGAGGAGGAAGATGTCCAGGTACTCTTCCACAAACCATGTCATTTCAACAAACTAGGACATAAAATAGTTATTATTCCAGTGCAGAAAAATGCCCCTGAATTTCTTGTAAGGAAGAATGACTGCAACCGTCACACACAAATTCTGTGTAAATTCATTGGTCAGGTCTTTTTCAAGGGGACCTATTATGCTCCCTTTTACACAAGTTATTATACGTCCCTGAGGTCCATAAAACAGTTTTTTGCTCAAAATACCACTCAGATGAAGCATTCTACCCATTGTAACGGTTTCTGTGTGTGTAGCTCTAAATTTAAATGAGCTGCCAGGCCCCGAGTTCTGTGAGCCAATGCGGTTTGAGCTTCACTTCCGGGTCGCAATGTTTTACTCCGTAATTTTCACTCCTTTCACCTAATCAGTCCAACAACATATGTTTCTGAACAAATTTGTGGCGAGAAATAACTAATGTAATTTCTGAATCTCCACTCATATTAGATCTACAAGATATAATTTAAAAAGTTTGTTCTGACTTTCAGGGACACCGCACCAGGACGCCGCACCTGGGATTTTTTGTTTCATGTAAACATCAGAAAATACAATAAATAAATACTACAATAAAATAACACTTTTTATTGGTTTTGTTTGGAGAAACGCACGGTTGATTGCGTGGCACAGCCTACAGTCAACCTCTCACAATCTCTCTTTTTTTTCTGAAAGAAACACAGCAGAATTATTTTTTAAATACTTACATTTCCATTCTCTACGGTTTGGTCTCGGACAGTTGGTATTAATTCCTTTTTCTTTTAAGATATTTGTGCTGGTCTCCACGGCCAACAGAGCACTTCCCATGCTTAGCTCTTAGCTTCGATGCTAGCAGGTCTGGTAGTGTGCCGGCCGAAGCCCTGGATGACGTAGATCGGGGCTGCAAAGCTCAACGGCTTCTTTTAGGACACGTTTTCTGAAACGGACAGTTTACAACAAACTCACTGTGTTGTTGAGACCCAAATGTATGTGCACAAGCACTGAAAAAGTGAGTTTTTCATTATAGGTCCCCTTTCAAACCAAGACAAGGACTTCCCACAACGGTCTGTTATAGCAGTTTAATATGTTTATATGAGTTATATTATGATGAATATCTTATTAATCCTAGATGGGAAATTCAAAGATAAGAGCGGCCGAAAATTACAGAACAGTGCAAGTTAAAAAAACAAGCCCAGATAAAATTACATAATATATGTACAAATAAGTATATGTAATATTATGTTGATAAAGGTTGTTCTTTTTTGACCTTACGGACCCTCTTTCTGCCCCCTAGTGGTCAGATGATGAAGACACTGCTACTGTCACAGTGAGTATTATAGTGTAAATTGAATGTTACATGATAGCATGACGTTTTTTTTAATATTCAGCAGGAAATAGGGAATATATATTTGACCTCCCTTACTTGCACTTCTTCCTGTCAGAGGTGTTTTTCATGGATATATTTGATCTTCGGTTCACCAGGCTCCAGAGTTTCCAGAGTTCACTTCCAAGGTGCTAGAGGCCGTTAACTCCTTGGGTGGCCGCGTCTTTCCCAAACTCAACTGGAGCGCTCCCCGGGTACCAACCATCACACGCTATCCTGATCACCATCATCATCACCATCATCATCATCATAATAATAATAATTACTGGCCTCAACATATTCATTTGGAGAGGCCATGTCAGTATTTTACAGTCACTACTATCATTCTGGACAAATAATGGAACTCAAAGCTGAAAAAATGTCACGCTGCAAGAGTTATAGGTCTATAAAGAAAAGTTTCGTTTCCTTGAAGAAAACTTCAGTTTCTACAGAGAAAAGTTTAGTTTCCATATAGAAAAGTTTAGTTTCCATATGGACAAGTTTAGTTTCCATATAGAAACATTTAGTTTCCATATAGAAAAGTTTAGTTTCCATATAGAAACACTTATTTTCCATATAGAAAAGTTTGGTTTCTATAAAACAAGAGAAACATAAAAATGATATTGGAGATAAAATTAACAATCTGAAATTTATATATATAAATATATATATATATATATATATATATATATATATATATATATATATATATATATATATATATATATATATATATATATATATATATATATAAAGCCAAAGCCAAGAGTGTTAAGCTGACTAATATTTTTCTAATATTTATAAGAATATTTTTACTAATATTTGAAAATGAGTGCCTCTGGATTTCTCCATTTAGAAAATGAAAACTGTGTGAAAACGTTGTTATTATTATATATATATGTGTGTGTGTGTGTGTGTGTGTGTGCGCCTGCCAGGATGCAAACTGGATCGCTCTGAACAGCTCTCTGCAGTGTCAGAGCCTGAGCGACATCTTCCTGCTCTTCAAGAGCTCCGACTTCATCACCCACGACCTCACACAGCCGTAATTATTATTGTTGTTGTTATTATTGTTGTTATTATTGTTGATATTGTTGTTATTATTATTATTATTATTGTTGTTAATATTATTATTGTAATTATAATTGCTGTTATTATTATTGTTGATATTATTATTATTATTACTACTCATTAGATAACCTCTAATAAGCATCCACTCTCATTTTCTCCCTCGGCATCTTCTGTGACTGTATTGTCATTTTATGCTCTTAATTAATTAATCGCACTGATTATAGGAATAATGCAGGGGTTCGCAACCTAAGATGCTAGACCCCCACAGGGGGCCACCAGAGATCACAGAAGCGGTCACGAGGCTTTGGGATGTTTCCCAGAAGTCAGATATTGGTTGGAAAGATCCACAAGATCAAATATAAACTGTGATAAAATCCAGGACTATGTGCCATGGGGGCAGTTTCACAAACTAAACTAGTCCTGCTTAAATTAATCCCGAATTAAAAAAAAAGCCTTTCTGAGACGTAGCTAAATTTAAGATTAATTAGTTGGAGACTAGTCCGAGACATAAGGTGATGACTGTCTGGTCTCAACCTGGAGGCCCACATCCATTCATCCAAAGATGTAATTTAAGTTGAGACTTGGACCTAGATTAACCCTCATCTTCCTTCTGGAAATGAGATTTGTTTAAACCAAGACTCAAACAAGTCTGAGACTATTTTCAACCATGACTGAGAAAGGCCCTTCCCAGTTGGTCCAGATTAAGGTGGGATTTAGTCCTGTGTCCATGAAGCTGCCCCATTATGTACTGTACGGCCAAGAAACCTTGAAGAATAGAACGTTAAAAAAAAAAAGTCTATAAACATGGAATCGGGTTTGAGTTGGGTGTGCGGGGTGAGGAGGACTCCTGGACGGTTTAATTGATCAGCTCTAAATCAAAGCTAGCAGCCACGACAGAAAGTACCAGGACGTGATTTTGAGCAGCAGCAGCTCTCCGACTGATTTATGTCTCTTTGTTTTAATGACGTTGCTCAAAACCTCCTTCATTGAGACCAAGGGCACAACTTTTTCTTCGCTCCCTCAGAGGAGTTTCTTGAGCCGCCATTCCATTTTGAGATTAATATTCTTTATTTAAATATAGATTTGTTTATTCATTCCGTATCATAATAATTAAGAATCAAATTCAATCATTTATGATGGTGCATTTTTAAATATTTTACTTCCCATGTCCCACATACAAGGCAATTAAAACATTAAGACATTATACAATTATTACAAAAAATTAAAATAATAATGCAAAAAGGTGAAATGTTTCATTGAACCCAAACCTTTGCTGTCATAGAAAAGACAAAGGTGATGGTCAATCTTAGTGACAAATAATAACAAAGTGAATAATAAAGTGAAAATAAACGAGTAATTACGACTACAAATAATAATGTTAATGGGGAAAGTGCACCCATGGGAGTTTCTTTTGGAGGGCTGCTGAACTCAAAATCCCCCAAAATCTTAAAAAAAACAAAAACACGTATGTGTCTGATTTTGTGAAAAATGTTATTCTAATCTTTGGATTAAAAAAACAAAACCCTCACACCTTGTCTCCATTTCCAGGTTCCTGCAATGCAGTGACCACGACTCCCCAGATCCACCCATCAACTATGAGGTATTTCACAGTGTACTAGTTTTTAAAAATACTCACTCTCAGATGGTCTTGAAGAGCCTGCGTGTTTATAATTCATAGTCATTGATTTATTAGGTGAACCAGGATGTTTTAGACATGTTGTTCGAGTTTGATCAATATCCATCTACATTTGTAGCGGTAATGACTTAAAAACTGTTATTATTTTACCGGAAAACAAAGAACCTTTGCACAATTTGATTGGTTAGAGGGGCGGAGCGCTCTGTGACCTCATCTTCTGAAGTTATACGAGTCCAAGTTTCATCTCCCGGGACTCATTCCCATCCAGCGCCCTGTGGACTGCACAACGTTTACAGACAACCCACGTAGACGGACAGCCCGAGCCGATGCTGCGTTTAAAGGAAACTCGGAAAACTGAAACTCGTGCTGCGCTTCACAAAACACTGAAAAGATAATCGTTCGCCCCTTGGTGTTTTAGAACCGCAGGAAGTTGAAGGAACCATTGCGGGATGGTGACTAATATCACCAACGTTGAAAAAGTTGTGTAAACAGAAAATGAAGGTGAATAACTGATTTATTTACTTCTCTGAAGATGGCCTTGTTTTTGTAATAAAAACATAACAAATGTCACACTGTCTTTATAGAAATGACCTTCCTGAAGACGACCTTGTTTTTTTTCTAAAAAGATAACATGTCAGGTGATCTTTATAAATCCCGTGATATTTTGTTTTGTTGTTTTGTTCAGATGTTTTGGGCAACTTTACAGTAAAACTATTATCTGTGTTGTCATTGTTCCTCCAAAATGACCGCTCCGCTCGATTCTGCAAGAAAAACATGTTTGATGAAATATGTTCAACTGGTCTAACATTTCACTTTGAAGACTTGGGAAATTTGGAATTTGTGTCGATATAAAACAATGTGTTTTTACGGAACCTTGGAAACCTGTAAAACGTAAATAACAAGACTAAACTGGACCCAGTACTAGTGTACTACTGCCTGCTGCTAAATGTATTATTATTATTATTATTTATAATAATAATATCTCTGCTCTGCTCAGCTGGTCTTGCGAAAGTGGAGTGAACTGATTCCTGGTGGAGAGTTTCGCTGCTTTGTCAAAGAAAACAAACTAATTGGTAAGTAACGGACGTGTCTTTTTTCATTTTCACCTCCTTCACCTCCAGTTTTATTAGAAAGTGTACAATTGTATTTTGGACTATTTTAGTCGATCGTTGAAGAGCAGCTAACAGGTCTTTTTTTTAGTAATTTACAATCTTGGGCCTATGGAGAAGATGGTTTGAAAAAAGGATACAAAACACATTTTACAGGCAGGAAGTACCAAAGTACATGAAAGACGTCTGTGTTTTCAGTGCGTGTAAAAAAATAAATAATAATAATAATAACAAAAAACGTGATCACTGTACGTGTATTGTTAGCTAATATCTGTATCTATATACCAGTATCTGTGTACTAGTGTCTGTGTACTAGTATCTGTGAACTAGTATGTGTGTCCTGTTTACTAGTATCTGTGTACTGTGTACTAGTATGTGTGTACTGTGTTGTGTACCCAGGTATCTCGCAGAGAGACTACACGCAGTACTACCCACACATCTCCAAGCAGGAGCAGCAGATCTGCCTCTCCATCCAGGAGTTCTTCAGCCACAACATCCAGTACAACTACCTGGACGAGGACTGTGAGTGATACGGCGGGCGGGGCTCCTGGAGGGGGTTAGGGGCGGGGCTCCTGGAGGGGGTTAGGGGCGGGGCTCCTGGAGGGGGTTAGGGGCGGGGCTCCTGGAGGGGGTTAGGGGCGGGGCTCCTGGAGGGGGTTAGGGGCGGGGCTCCTGGAGGGGGTTAGGGGCGGGGCTCCTGGAGGGGGTTAGGGGCGGGGCTCCTGGAGGGGGTTAGGGGCGGGGCTCCTGGAGGGGGTTAGGGGCGGGGCTCCTGGAGGGGGTTAGGGGACGGGGCTCCTGGAGGGGGTTAGGGGCGGGGCTCCTGGAGGGGGTTAGGGGCGGGGCTCCTGGAGGGGTTTAGGGGACGGGCTCCTGGAGGGGTTTAGGGGACGGGGCTCCTGGAGGGGGTTAGGGGCGGGGCTCCTGGAGGGTGTTAGGGGCGGGGCTCCTGGAGGGGGTTAGGGGCTGGGCTCCTGGAGGGGGTTAGGGGCGGGGCTCCTGGAGGGGGTTAGGGGCGGGGCTCCCGGAGGGGGTTAGGGGCGGGGCTCCTGGAGGGGGTTAGGGGGCGGGGCTCCCGGAGGGTGTTAGGGGCGGGGCTCCCGGAGGGGGTTAGCGGCGGGGCTCCCGGAGGGGTTTAGGGGCGGGGCTCCCGGAGGGGTTTAGGGGACGGGGCTCCTGGAGGGGGGGGGGGGGTAGGGGGCGGGGCTCCTGGAGGGGGGTAGGGGGCGGGGCTCCTGGAGGGGGGGAGGGGGCGTGGCTTCCGTGGAACAACAGCCAATGAGCAGTGCAGATTAGTTTTATTTGCGGAAGGTGACGTTAACTTGTGAAATGTACGGAAATAAAGTTGTCCTGTGCAGCGAAAGGCATAAATATATAAAAGGGCTGTAACAGTTAACGCAATAATAAGGCGTTGATGCAAACGAGACGACAGAGCGTCCACGTTTCTTTGATGGCACCGCCATCACAAACAGACTGGAGAGAGAGTAACAACCACGCTTCCCCCTCTGATTAAAACGTACCGAGACGACCTCATCATATGACAACCACTGCAGTCCTCCATGACGTCACACAGCGTGTCAGCACTGTGTATGAAGGGTTATTACACCGCCCTGCTGCTCCGCCCGCACCCAGACTAATCACTGCTCATTTGTCATACTCTGGTGATTCAGGGTCTGCCCCCCTATCACAGTGTGTTTTAAAGTCATCAACCATCACAGTGTGTTTTAATGGAGCCCTCTTGTTTCTTTGTTCTTGCTTCCACAGTTGTGTTGGATGTGTACAGAGACAGCTGGGTAAGTTCCTGGAGGGCTGGAGGGCAGGAGCTAGGCTAGCTGAACCCCTCTGCAGCCACGCCCAGAGCTTACTCCTTTAGCATGCAGCCCAAGAGACCGGTGTCTCCATCTGGGTGACACTGACACCCCCAAAAAAAGGAGTGTCCCTTGCCAATAAAATCAAATAATCTTGGACTGGTTTGGACTCATCTGGACTTTCCCGTAAACGACAGCTTCCATTCAGGCCTCGATTGACTTGATTTAACAACGCGTCCACGTGCTCACTGCGTAGCCTGCCCGCGCCCGCAGGATGACAGCGTGCCCCCCCGCGGGCGGACGAGGGCCAAATTATCCGCGGCCGACACCCAAACATCTCCCTGAGGAGACGAGATCGGGAGAAGGACTGGCGGCCCCGCCCTGTTCCTGCAGCACCTCCCTCCCGACCCGTCTCCGTTTGTTTCGCAGGTTCCCATGGCGACGTGTGAAGCGATAGTAGTTGCGGACGAGCCCTTCACGCCTCTCGTTGAAAGGGACACGCCCCTCTGGTCACGCGTTGAACTGCGTCTCGCGTCGCTGTAGTTGGAGCAGGTGCGATGTGTGACCAGAGCGTGACCGTTCCAGGGAAAGGTGTGGCTGATCGACCTCAACCCGTTCGGGGAGGTCACCGACGCGCTGCTCTTCACGTGGGAGGAGCTTAGCTCGGGGAACGGGCTCTCGACCAATCAGCCGCCGGGGGACGTGGCCCAGCAGCAGGTACGGTGGTTCACAGTAATTACTTACAGAAGGACTTGAATAGATTTAAAAAAAAAAAGATCTGTTCTGAAATATTTCCCAATTTTAGAAGATTTCAGGTCAATGTTAATAACATTTTTGAATTGCAAGTTAGAACATTGAATTTGTTTTTAGCTTGGAATCCAAAGCTTAGTTAAATACATTCTTGTTGTTTTGTTCATAATTTATATATTTTTTAAACATAATTGATGTTTATTTTATCTATTGCTTTGTTGCTTAGTGCTTGTAATGAATATGATAATCGTGCAGCAATTTATCCATTTAAGGCTTGAAATACTGGACAGATATTATATTAATAACTATGATACCCAAAATATTACCTTTTCGAGAAACTATTAACAGGGCTCTTGAAGTGCTTGAATTTCTGGAATACCTTGAAAATCACTAATCACTAATAATAGATATCACTAATAATAGATACGAAAATATTTAATTTCACAAAGATCCCATTGAAAATGTATTATTTGTTGAGCTTAAAGTCCTTGAAAATTAAGAATAGTGCTTGAAAAAGTCCTTGAATTTCATTGACAGAATGAACCCTGCGCTGAGAAGCAGTTTGATTCAAAATCTGTTGTTTAAAGGAGAACTGATATAACTAAAGTGTGTGTGTGTGTGTGTGTGTGTGTGTGTGTGTGTGTGTGTGTGTGTGTGTGTGTGTGTGTGTGTGTGTGTGTGTGTGTGTGTGTGTGTGTGTGTGTGTGTGTGTGTGTGTGGGCACGGCCAGGAAGGTGTGGCGTTCCGCTACACCACCAGCGAGGTGACGGTGCAGCCCAGTCCCTGCCTCAGCTTCCGGATCCCGCGGGACTTCGTGGACCTCTCCACTGGAGAGGACGCCTACAAGCTGATCGACTTCCTCAAGCTGGTGGGCGGGGCCCGTTGGCCAATAATAATAATAATAATAATTATTATTATTATTATTATTATTATTATTATCATCATTGTCATCATTATCATTGTCGTCATTATCATCGTTATTATTATTATTATTATTATCCTTACTATTATTATGGTCCAATTATTTTCAGTTGTTTTTAAGCGCTGTTTTTCCTGTGCCTCCTCTGCAGAAGAAGAGCCAGCAGGAGGACTCTGAGGAAGAGGAGGAGCAGGAGGAAGAGGCGCCACAGTGACGGTGCCCTCACCATGCAAACACACAGCTAGCCTAGCCGAGCGGGCGTCAACCTCCCCTTGTGTTTTCCATTGAGATCAGATCAGCTGCGAGCGCCATTAGCTTCCAAACTGCCCGACGTGTCGTCTTGTGTTTGTGTGGTCGTCGCTCTGTGTTTTGGGGGATTCCTGTCATATGGTTTTCAAAATGGTGTCGTTTGGCTTCGTCCAGTGGAGCAGTTATTTAATCATTATTTAACAATCGCTTAAGGTCGTCCGTCCGTCCGTCTGTCTGTCCGTCCGTCCGTCCGTCCGTCTGTCTGTCTGTCTGTCCATCCGTCTGTCTATCCATCTGTCTGTCAGTATATCTCTTCATTATGCAGCATCATATTAAAAGTGGTTGATCGTCACTTTGTTTTCCTGCTCATTTTTCCCCAAAACTCCATGAAACGAGTTGTACATTGACTCTGTGTGACAGTGGATACATCACCAGGTGATAGTTGCTCTTACGTAACATCACCAGGTGATCGTTGCTCCTAAGTAACATCACCAGGTGATCGTTGCTCTTACGTAACATCACCTGGTGATCGTTGCTCTTACGTAACATCACCAGGTGATCGTTGCTCTTACGTAACATCACCAGGTGATAGTTGCTCTTACGTAACATCACCAGGTGATCGTTGCTCTTACGTAACATCACCTGGTGATCGTTGCTCTTACGTGACATCACCAGGTGATCGTTGCTCTTACGTAACATCCCCTGGTGATCGTTGCTCTTACGTAACATCACCAGGTGATCATTGCTCTTACGTAACATCACCTGGTGATCGTTGCTCTTACGTAACATCACCAGATGATCGTTGCTCTTACGTAACATCACCTGGTGATCGTTGCTCTTACGTAACATCACCTGGTGATCGTTGCTCTTACGTAACATCACCAGATGATCGTTGCTCTTACGTAACATCACCAGATGATCGTTGCTCTTACGTAACATCACCTGGTGATCGTTGCTCTTACGTAACATCACCTGGTGATAGTTGCTCTTACGTAACATCACCAGATGATCGTTGCTCTTACGTAACATCACCAGATGATCGTTGCTCTTACGTAACTGCTCTTGTTATTCCGCCCGGAGCCCAAGGAGCCATGGCAGCACAGAACATTTATTTGTTTTGTTTTTAATGATTTCTCTGATCGATGGAGCTGTCGGATCCCTGGAACCAAATGAGTTTGCAGGCCCGAGGTGCAGGGTTCCAGCCTCAGAAAGTGGAGATGACATAAGTAATGGAAACAAGCTCCTGCGTTGCAAGCTCCAAACTGGCAGGCTGCAGTGAGCGATGAGGTGATGAGCTCCAGCAGAACAGCAGCTCCTGCGTTGCAAGCTCCAAACTGGCAGGCTGCAGTGAGTGATGAGGTGATGAGCTCCAGCAGAACAGCAGCTCTGTGTCCATCACAACAAGTTTCACTCTGAAAGTCACAACTATCAGTCGTGACAAAGGTTCCACTTCTTTTGGGGAGTGGCTTCCTGACGACTCACTGGCTAAAAAGAGTCGTTGCCTTTGTCCCACTCTGGCTTGGTTGGGTCGGGTGGGTGTAACGCACGCTGAGCGAGGGAGGACTTCCTCCACCCTCAACCAGAGGAGGAACAAGAGTCGGTTTGATTCCCCGTCGGGAACGCAACTCTCACAGGAAGCATTTCATTCCCAAAGTCAAAATGATTTATTTTGGTGGAATGCAAAGAATAAATCACACACGGTCACTCGAGACTCCTGAGTCCTTTAAAAGATTTTTCCGCTACGGAAAGACTCGTTTATGAGTCGTACATCACGAACTATCAGTAGGCCATAATAATAATAAATATACTGTAGCTGCAGGCTGTATTACACAGGCTCCAGTTTATTCCTTTTAGGTATGTATTCAAGTTTTCCAAGTTCTGTGAAACGCAGCACGAGTTACAAAATGCAGCCGTCCTGCGTCGTGCCACACGGGGGCATCGCACTGAGGAAAACCTGTCGACATTCAGCGTCACTGGGAGTCCGTCGGGACGGAGGGACATTGTTTGGCTTTTTGTGCGCAGATTTAATGTTTTGGAAATAAATTATGTTTAAATAACGACCTGTTTACTTTAAATGAACTATCTTTATTTTTCATGTGTTTTTTCACGTGTGTATTACTCATGCTCATGTATCACCGTGGACTTAAGTCACTGAATGATGTTGTCGTGTCATTGAGTTTAAATGTTCCTCAAAGGGGTTTTAAAAACTATTATCGTTCCTGGATGCAGGAGACTGAAGAAAAGGACGCTTGTTCCAAAGCTTCTTACAAGTTCTGTGACGCGAAAAGGCCTTCTGTGACAGATTATAGTTTTCTAGGTTTTGTGAAACGCAGTATGACTGGCAGTTTAACGAGTTTCTATGAAACGCAGCATCGGCTGGGGTTGCCTGTGAACGTTGTGCAGTCCGCAGGGCACAAGTGGCTGGATGGGAATGAGTTCCAAGAGACGAAGCTTGGACTTCAGATGATGATGTCACGAAGCGCCCCACCCCTCAGACTTTCTTCTACTTCCAGTGAAATTGTAACAGCTTTTCACTAATTATGCTCATAACGAGACCTCGACCTTTGATAAATATAGCTGCAGACAGCAATACACATTGTCATGATAGGTACGTATAACAGTATTACAGGTTCTGTGAAACGCCACACGAGTTACAATTTTCTGAGTTTACAATGAACGCTGCATCGGCTCCTCCGGTACGGTGATGGGGTCCTCAAGGTATGCCAACATCCATCCATCCATCCATCCATCCATCCATCCATCCATCCATACATCCATTTTCCTTCGCTTATCTGGGGCCGGGTCGCGGTGGCAGCAGGCTGAGCAAGGAGCTCCAGGCCCCCTTCTCCCCGGCAACGTTTTCCAGTTCCTCCTGGGGGACCTCGAGGCGTTCCCAGGCCAGCTGGGAAATGTAATCCCTCCAGCGTGTTCTGGGTCTACCCCGTGGTCTCCTACTGGTTGGACGTGCCCAGAAAACCTCCAAAGGAACGCTCCCAGGAGGCATCCTGATCAGATGCCACAAACCACCTCAACTGGCTCCTTTCGATGCAAAGGAGAAGCGGCTCTACTCTCAGCTCCCTCCGGATGTCCGAGCTCCTCACCCCATCTCTAAGGCTGAGCCCAGCCACCCCGTGGAGGAAACTCATTTCGGCCGCTTGTATTCACAATCTCGTTCTTTCATTCACTACCCAGAGCTCATGATCATAGGTGAGGGTTGCGACGTAGATGGACTGGTAAATTGAGAGCTTTGCCTTCCGGCTCAGCTCCCTCTTCACCACAACGGTCCGGTACAACACCCGCATAACTGCTGATGCCGCACCGATTCGCCTGTCCATCTCACCATTTTCCCCATCTTCTCCTTCACTTGGGGAAGCAACCCGCTCCCAACCCGGAGGGAGCAATCCACCGTTTTCCGGCAGGGAACCATGGCCTCAGACTTGGAGGTGCTGACTCTCATCTCGACCGCTTCACACTCGGCTGCAAACCGCCCCGGTGCATGCTGGAGGTCACGCTCTGATGAAGCCAACAAAACCACAACATCTGCAAAAAGCAGAGTTGCAAATCTATGGTTCCCAAACCGGACACTCTCCTCACCTCGGCTGCCCCTTGAGATCCTGTCCATGAATATCACAAACAGAATCGGTGACAAGGGGCAACCTTGGCAGAGTCCAACACCCACTGAGAACGTGTTTGACTTTGTGCCGAGAATACGAACCCAGCTCTCACTTGGTTGTACAACCCGGATGGCTCGTACCAACGCCCCTGGTACCCCATACTCCCTCAGTACCCCCCACAGGATCCCCAGAGGGACACGGTCGAAAGCCTCTCCAGGTTCACAAAACACATGTAGACTGGATGGGCAAACTCCCACGACCCCCCCAGCAACCCTGCAAGGGTAAAGAGCTGCTCCACTGTTCCACGTCCAGGACGGAATCCGCATTGCTCCTCCTGAATCTGAGGTTCCACAATCGGCCGGAGCCTCCTATCCAGCACCCTGGAGTATACTTTCCCGGGGAGGCTGAGTAGTGTGATACCCCTATAATTGGAGCACATCCTCCGGTCCCCCTTTTTAAAAATGGGAACTACCACCCTGGTCTGCAATTCCGAAGGTACTGTACCCGACATCCACGCGACACTGAAGAGGCGTGTCAACCAAGACAGCCCGACAATGTCCAGAGCCTTCAGCATCTCAGGGCAAATCTCATCCACCCCCGGCGCGTTGCCCCCTAGGAGCTTTTTAACTGCCTTAGAGACCTCTGCCAGGCATATGGACGAGACTTCCCCCGAGTCGTCAGACTCTGTTCCCCTGAGGACATATTGGTCGGGTTCAGGACTTCCTCAAAGTGCTCTTTCCACCGCCCGACAATATCCCCAGTCCGGGTCAGCAGTTCTCCTCCCCGGCTGAACACAGCCTAAGCCAAGCCCTGCTTTCCCTTCCTGAGTCGCCAAACAGTTTGCCAGAGCTTCCTTGAGGCCAAACGAAAGTCCTTCTCCACAGCCTCCCCGAACTCCTCCCACACCCGGGTTTTTACTTCAGTGGCTGCTGACGCCGCAGCCCTTCTAGCCTGCTGGTACCTGTCTGCTGCCTCGGGAGACCCCTGGGCCAGCCAAGCCCGAAAGGCCTCCTTCTTCAGCTTGACGGCTTCCTCACTGCTGGTGTCCACCAACGGGTTCTTGGGTTACCACCACGACAGGCACCGACTGCCTTCCGACCACAGCTCCTAGCAGCCGCCTCTGCAATGGAGGTTTTGAACATGACCTACTCGGATTCCATGTCCCCAACCTCCCCTGGGATACGTGAAAAATTCTTCCGGAGGTGGGAGTTGAAGTTGGTCTGGTACCACGTACACTTATGAGCCACCCTATGCTCGAACATGGTGTACGTTATGGCCAATCCATGATTAGCACAGAAGTCCAATAACAAAGCACCACTCGGATTCAGATCAGGCAGGCCGTTCCTCCCAATCGCCCCCTTCCAGGTTTCTCCATCGTTGCCCACGTGAGCGTTGAAGTCTCCCAGTAGAACTATAGAGTCCCTAGAGGGAGCCCCTTCCAGGATGCCAGCCAGAGACTCCAAGAAGACTGAATACTCTGAACTGGTGTTCAGTGCATAAGCACACACAACAGTCAGAGCTTTCCCCTTAGCAACTTGTAGTCGCATAGAGGCGACCCTCTTGTTCACTGGGGAGAACTCCAACAGAGCGGCACTCAGCTGGGGGCTCGTGAGTATCCCCACACCCGCCTGGCGCCTCTCACCCTGGGCAACTCCGGAACAGGAGAGAGTCCAGCCGCTCTCCAGGAGTTTGGTTTCAGAGCCAGTGCTGTGCATAGAGATGAGCCCAACTTTATCTTGTTGGTACCGCTCCACCTCCCGCACCAGCTCCAGCTCCAGCTCCTTCCCCGCCAGAGAGGTGACATTCCACGTCTCTAGAACCAGTCTGCGATGCCGAGGATCAGCAGGCCCAGGCCCCCGCCTTTGCCCGCCGCCCAACTGGCATTGCACCCGACCCCAATGCCTATCCATGCAGGTGGTGGGCTCACAGGGTGAGTACGCCAATGTTCTAAATTAAATGAAAGGAAATATGCAATGGTTTTTCACTCATTTCCGCCACAAGTGTTGATCAATGTGGATCAAACTTGCACCACAGGATGTCTGAAGTGCCCCATTCCAACGAGACTGCAACCACATTTGTGGGTTCGGGGGTTGTCGTGTTCCAGACACTTTGAGGCAAAAAAATGGCAAGAATATTATAAACAACGACAACAACAATAATAATAATCACAGTTTTATGGGTTTCTGACACTTTAAGTGGTGAACAGGAAGTTAGAAAAAGGGAAATACTGCCAGGCTACTTGATGCTAGCTGGCGTACCATCCACTGACTGAATCCCAGAGTTTACTTTCCGAACCCGGATTCTCCCCCTCTGGTGTGACCTCCAACATTTGGGTGGAGGATTTGGGTGGAGGAGTCGGCTGTTTGGGGAACATCCAACTTAAAAAGCTTTGCGTTAAATCAATGTGGAGGAAGTCTCATGGGGGGAACATTCATAAATATGAACAGATATTAAATATAAATAAACTTCCTAAATCTGCACTTTCACCCTCCTCTTTCCTCCACCCTGCTCCTCTTTCCTGCACCCTCCTCCTCTTTCTTTCACCCTCCTCTTTCCTCCACCCTCCTCCTCTTTCCTCCACCCTCCTCCTCTTTCTTTCACCCTCCTCTTCTCACCCCATCCTACTTCACTTCTCTCTCACCCTTCTCCTCTCCTCCCCCATCCTCATCCTCCCTCCATCCCTTCCTCTTTCCTCCATCCTTCTCCTCTCCTCCCTCCAACCTCCTCCTCTTCTCCTTCCATCCTCCTTTTTCCTCCACCCTCCTCTTCTCATCCTATCCTCCTCCACTTCTCCCTCCACCCTCCTCTTTCCTGCATAGTCCACTTCTCCCTCTATCTTCCTCCTTTTTCCTTCACCCCCTATCCTCCCTCTACCCTCCTCTTTCCTCTATCCTTCTCTCCCCTTTACTCCATCCTCCTCTCCTCCCTTCATCCTCCTCCTCTTTCCTCCGTCTTTCTCCTTTTCTCTCCATCCTCCTTTCCTCCCTCCATCCTCCTCCTCTCATCCCAGCCTCCCCCACTTCTCCCTCCACCCTCCTCTTTCCTCCATCCTTCACTTCTCCCTCCACCCTCCTCCTCTTTCCTCCATCATCCTCTTCCCCCTCAACCTTCTCCTCTCCTCCCCATCATCCTCCTCCCTCCACCCCTCCTCTTTCCTCCATCTTCCTCCTCTCCTCCCTCTGTCCTCCTTCCCTTTCCTCCACCCTCCTCTTCTCCCTCCATCCTGTTTAACAACCAGCATCGTGATGCCCCCCTCCCCCAGCCTCCTCTTCATCCTGCAATGTTTGGGTAATCATCTTTTAAAAGAGGTGGAGGGGGGAGGGTGGAGGGTGGTGCAGAGTGAAACTTAAAGACTTGCTGAGTCAACGCAGGGGGAGGCGGGGGGCTCTGCAGTCCTTTGCAGCTGGAATACTGAGGAGGACCCTCCCCCACCCTCACTGCCTTCCTCTCCTCCTCCATCCTCCTCTCCCTCCTCCTCCATCCTCCTCCATCCTCCTCTCCCTCCTCCTCCATCCTCCTCCATCCTCCTCTCCCTCCTCCTCCATCCTCCTCTCAGTCTTTTCCAACCCTCCTTTCTCTCTCTCTCTCTCTCTGTCTCTCTCTCTCTCTCTCTCCGTCTCTCTCTCTCTCGCTGTCTCTCTCTCTCTCGCTGTCTCTCTCTCTCTCTCCGTCTCTGTCTCTGTCTCTCTCTCTATCTGTCTCTCTCTCTCTCCGTCTCTCTCTCTCTCTCCGTCTCTCTCTCTGTCTCTGTCTGTCTCTGTCTCTCTCTCTCTCCGTCTCTCTCTCTCAGTCTCTGTCTCTCTCTCTCTCTCTCTCTCTGTCTCTGTCTCTCTCTCTCTCTCTGTCTCTCTCTCTCTCTCTGTCTCTCCGTCTCTCTCTCCTCCTAAAGGTGTTAGTGAAGGCTGGGCGTCCATCTTGCTTCAGTTCAGTACAATATTGGGATCCCAATCAGATCAATATTGTTAAAGTTTAAATATTAAACATTTTAGCCTGGACCCCCTGGAGCCTCTGGGGGGACCCCTAGGGGGTCCCGGACCTCACGTTGGTTGACCACCTGGTCTGTTTAAAACAACCAGAAATAATCAAATTCATTCTAGAATAAGTTTTTTAAATTGGGGTTTCTCAACTTCAAATTGAGAATTTGAATGTTGTCCACTTTAAGTTGAATAAAGCTAAAACAACATGGGTTAAAAAAATAGAAAACATTATCTAATTACTTTTTAAATTGAATATAGAACTTTTAATTTGAGGATAATAGGTAATAACCATATAGTATAATAAAATAATGATAATAATTATATGATATAATAATGATTTGCTATAATAATGATATGCTATGATATGATGATAATATAATATTGATACGCTATGATGCAATGATAATATAATAATGATAAAATAACAATGATAATGGTTATATAATAATGACAATGTAATAATGATAATAATAATGATGATGATAAAATAATAATGACAATATAATGATAATAATGATATGCTTTGATGGTGATAATATATTATTGATATGCTATTATAATCACAATATAATAATAATAATGATTTGATAATAATAATTTTATAATGGTAATTTAATAATGATCATATGTCATAATGTTAACATGGTCATGATAACATAATGATAAAGATGTGCTTGATAATGATAATATAATAATGATAAGGATATGATCATGATTATCTAATAATGAAAATATTAAAAATAATAAAATGGGCGCAATCGACACGAGGTGCTCGTTCAGGCGGCCCCTAAGGCCCCTAATCTCTTGAAGTTGAACTTGAACATGATAATATAATAATGATATTTTAATAATGATATGCTTTGTGGTGATAATATAATAATGATAATCAAATATTGAATTTGATAATATAATTATGACAATGTAATAATGGTATGCTTTGTGGTGATAATATAATAATGATAATCAAATATTGAATTTGATAATATAATTATGACAATGTAATAATGGTATGCTTTGTGGTGATAATATAATAATGATAATCAAATATTGAATTTGATAATATAATTATGACAATGTAATAATGGTATGCTTTGACGGTGGTCATATAATGATGATATGCTATGAGAATGATCATATAATAATGATATGATAATATATAAATGATAATGGTTATATAATAGTGATAATGATATGTTTTATAATGATAATATAATAATCACAATATAACAATGATATTTTATAATAATGGTAATGGTATGATAATGATATGTTATAATAATGATATGATATGATAGTAATGATATGCTATAATGATGATACTGATAATATAATAATGATAATAATGATAATGAAAACATAATAACGACGTTTTATGGTAATATAATAATGATTTGCTATGATAATATAATAACGATAATGATAATACAATAATGATAATGTAATAATGATGTGCTTTGATGGTCGTAATATAATAATGATATAATTATGATAATGACATATAATAATGATATGCTTTGATGATGATAATATAATGATGATAATTTAATGGTAATAGATGAAAGGCTGTGAGAAATGACACCAGATTGTTAAAAATAAATTAATAAATACATAAATAAATATAAAAATAATAAATGAATAAATGTTTGTATATATATATATCTATACAGTATATATATATATATATATATATATATATATATATATATATATATATATATATATATATATATGTGTATATATACAGGTTATAAGAGGCTGAAGTGTCTGAAACTGTTTAAAAGCGTTAATATATTTATTTGTTTGTCTGTTTGTTTATTTATTCATTATTTCCAGAAAAGAGACGTGGTGAAAAGTAAAGCTATAGTAGAGAAAGTTGTAAACGTTTTAAGTTGACCTGGTGAACAATGGAGGAAGTGAGAGACGCGCTTTGGCGCATTGCGAACTGGCTTTCCGCGTCCAGACCCCGCTCGTCGCCATAGCAACAGGCGCTTCCGCTCTGCAGATGGGAGTCGGTCCTTCAACACTCACTCTGAGGAAAGGAGTGGTCCTGATGGAGGGGAGAGAACTTGAAGCTGTGAATGGGTGGAAGTGAGAGATGTTTGACGCTCATCCTCTGCAGCTTGTTCATAACAAACATCCCATCATACGGCGGAGCATGAGCCACGCCCGTGTAGGCCACAGGAAGTCAATGAGTTTCTCATTTCACACAAGGAGGTTACCAACGTCGACGCTCACGTGGCTCTTTCCTTTCACTCTCAGCGTTTGGTCCTTTTTTTCCCACGCGACGTGAAACCGTGCTCCTCACTTAACGACCAAGTTCTATATATATACATATATAACATTTATACAGGTGCTCCTCACTTAACGACCAAGTTCTATATATATACATATATAACATTTATACAGGTGCTCCTCACTTAACGACCAAGTTCTATATATATACATATATAACATTTATACAGGTGCTCCTCACTTAACGACCAAGTTCTATATATATACATATATAACATTTATACAGGTGCTCCTCACTTAACGACCAAGTTCTATATATATACATATATAACATTTATACAGGTGCTCCTCACTTAACGACCAAGTTCTATATATATACATATATAACATTTATACAGGTGCTCCTCACTTAACGACCAAGTTCTATATATATACATATATAACATTTATACAGGTGCTCCTCACTTAACGACCAAGTTCTATATATATACATATATAACATTTATACAGGTGCTCCTCACTTAACGACCAAGTTCTATATATATACATATATAACATTTATACAGGTGCTCCTCACTTAACGACCAAGTTCTATATATATACATATATAACATTTATACAGGTGCTCCTCACTTAACGACCAAGTTCTATATATATACATATATAACATTTATACAGGTGCTCCTCACTTAACGACCAAGTTCTATATATATACATATATAACATTTATACAGGTGCTCCTCACTTAACGACCAAGTTCTATATATATACATATATAACATTTATACAGGTGCTCCTCACTTAACGACCAAGTTCTATATATATACATATATAACATTTATACAGGTGCTCCTCACTTAACGACCAAGTTCTATATATATACATATATAACATTTATACAGGTGCTCCTCACTTAACGACCAAGTTCTATATATATACATATATAACATTTATACAGGTGCTCCTCACTTAACGACCAAGTTATATATATATACATATATAACATTTATACAGGTGCTCCTCACTTAACGACCAAGTTCTATATATATACATATATAACATTTATACAGGTGCTCCTCACTTAACGACCAAGTTCTATATATATACATATATAACATTTATACAGGTGCTCCTCACTTAACGACCAAGTTATATATATATACATATATAACATTTATACAGGTGCTCCTCACTTAACGACCAAGTTCTATATATATATATATATAACATTTATACAGGTGCTCCTCACTTAACGACCAAGTTCTATATATATACATATATAACATTTATACAGGTGCTCCTCACTTAACGACCAAGTTCTATATATATACATATATAACATTTATACAGGTGCTCCTCACTTAACGACCAAGTTCTATATATATACATATATAACATTTATACAGGTGCTCCTCACTTAACGACCAAGTTCTATATATATACATATATAACATTTATACAGGTGCTCCTCACTTAACGACCAAGTTATATATATATACATATATAACATTTATACAGGTGCTCCTCACTTAACGACCAAGTTATATATATATATACATATATAACATTTATACAGGTGCTCCTCACTTAACGACCAAGTTATATATATATACATATATAACATTTATACAGGTGCTCCTCACTTAACGACCAAGTTCTATATATATACATATATAACATTTATACAGGTGCTCCTCACTTAACGACCAAGTTCTATATATATACATATATAACATTTATACAGGTGCTCCTCACTTAACGACCAAGTTCTATATATATACATATATAACATTTATACAGGTGCTCCTCACTTAACGACCAAGTTATATATATATACATATATAACATTTATACAGGTGCTCCTCACTTAACGACCAAGTTCTATATATATATATATATAACATTTATACAGGTGCTCCTCACTTAACGACCAAGTTCTATATATATACATATATAACATTTATACAGGTGCTCCTCACTTAACGACCAAGTTCTATATATATACATATATAACATTTATACAGGTGCTCCTCACTTAACGACCAAGTTCTATATATATACATATATAACATTTATACAGGTGCTCCTCACTTAACGACCAAGTTCTATATATATACATATATAACATTTATACAGGTGCTCCTCACTTAACGACCAAGTTCTATATATATACATATATAACATTTATACAGGTGCTCCTCACTTAACGACCAAGTTCTATATATATACATATATAACATTTATACAGGTGCTCCTCACTTAACGACCAAGTTATATATATATATACATATATAACATTTATACAGGTGCTCCTCACTTAACGACCAAGTTATATATATATACATATATAACATTTATACAGGTGCTCCTCACTTAACGACCAAGTTATATATATATACATATATAACATTTATACAGGTGCTCCTCACTTAACGACCAAGTTATATATATATACATATATAACATTTATACAGGTGCTCCTCACTTAACGACCAAGTTATATATATATACATATATAACATTTATACAGGTGCTCCTCACTTAACGACCAAGTTCTATATATATACATATATAACATTTATACAGGTGCTCCTCACTTAACGACCAAGTTATATATATATACATATATAACATTTATACAGGTGCTCCTCACTTAACGACCAAGTTATATATATATACATATATAACATTTATACAGGTGCTCCTCACTTAACGACCAAGTTCTATATATATACATATATAACATTTATACAGGTGCTCCTCACTTAACGACCAAGTTCTATATATATACATATATAACATTTATACAGGTGCTCCTCACTTAACGACCAAGTTCTATATATATACATATATAACATTTATACAGGTGCTCCTCACTTAACGACCAAGTTCTATATATATACATATATAACATTTATACAGGTGCTCCTCACTTAACGACCAAGTTATATATATATACATATATAACATTTATACAGGTGCTCCTCACTTAACGACCAAGTTATATATATATACATATATAACATTTATACAGGTGCTCCTCACTTAACGACCAAGTTCTATATACATACATATATAACATTTATACAGGTGCTCCTCACTTAACGACCAAGTTATATATATATACATATATAACATTTATACAGGTGCTCCTCACTTAACGACCAAGTTATATATATATACATATATAACATTTATACAGGTGCTCCTCACTTAACGACCAAGTTCTATATATATACATATATAACATTTATACAGGTGCTCCTCACTTAACGACCAAGTTATATATATATACATATATAACATTTATACAGGTGCTCCTCACTTAACGACCAAGTTATATATATATACATATATAACATTTATACAGGTGCTCCTCACTTAACGACCAAGTTATATATATATACATATATAACATTTATACAGGTGCTCCTCACTTAACGACCAAGTTTTATATATATATATATATATATATATATATATATATATATATATACACATATACATATAATGACCCAGTTCCGTTCCGAGGGCCAGGTCCTTAAGTCAATTGGTCGATAAGCGAGGACCCAGTATTTCACGGTAAGGGGGCGTGGCTGGTATATATATAGTGTATATTGTATCTACAGTGTATATAGTATATATAGTGTATATTGTATCTACAGTGTATATAGTGTATATATAGTGTATATTGTATCTACAGTGTATATAGTATATATAGTGTATATTGTATCTACAGTGTATATAGTATATATAGCGTATATTGTATCTACAGTGTATATAGTATATATAGCGTATATTGTATCTACAGTGTATATAGTATATATAGTGTATATTGTATCTACAGTGTATATAGTATATATAGTGTTATTTCACGGTAAGGGGGCGTGGCCATTGAGATGCTAGTGTAGTGAATACTGACAGAATGTGGGAACGAGACTGAGAACGGTGATGAGATGAGATGTACAGTATATCGTGTATTTAGTGTATACAGTATATGTTGTGTATATAGTGTAAATAGTATATATAGTGTGTATAGTACATATTGTATACTGTATATAGTGTATACAAGTTCAAGTTCACAGTGTATATAGTATACAGTATATAGTGTATACAGTGTATATAGTATATATCGTATATATAGTGTATAGCGTATATTGTGTATATAGTGTATACAGTGTATATAGTGTATATAGTGTATACAGTGTATATAGTATATATAGTGTATATAGTGTATATAGTATATATAGTGTATATAGTATATACTGTATATATAGTGTATAGCATATATAGTATATATAGTGTATATAGTGTATACAGTGTATATAGTATATATCGTATATATAGTGTATAGCGTATATTATATATATAGTGTATACAGTGTATATAGTGTATAGCGTATATTGTATATATGGTATATATAGTGTATACAGTGTATACAGTATATATAATGTATATAGCTTATACAGTGTATATAGTATATGTAGTGTATATAGTGTATACAGTGTATATAGTTTATATCGTATATATTGGGTATAGCGTGTATTGTATATATAGTGTATATAGTGTATACAGTGTATATAGTATATATAGTGTATATAGTGTATAGCGTATATTGTGTATATAGTGTATATATAGTGTATACAGTGTATACAGTATATATAATGTATATAGCTTATACAGTGTATATAGTATATATAGTGTATATAGTATATTTTGTATATATAGTGTATAGCTTATACAGTGTATATAGTATATATAGTGTATATAGTATATTTTGTATATATAGTGTATAGCATATATAGTGTATATAGTGTATACAGTGTATATAGTACATATAGTGTATACAGTGTATACAGTACATATAGTACATAGAGTGTATCTGCTCTCTACTATGTCTCTATGGAGGGATGCGTCGTTGCACGGGGCCTGTAGAACTGTCATTCGTGTGGAACGTTGGTTTTCCATTCAAGCTCTGGTCGGATTCAGTGTGAAGCCGGCGGCGTGAACTCCAGACTCTCGAGTCACTTTCTCGTTCACTAGGAGCGGCTCGTTCGCGTGTCTCGCATCATTTGAACGGGGCTGGTGCGGCTGCAGCGCGGGGGGCGGGGCCGCGGGGGGCGGGGGGAAGGATCCGGTGCGCGGCGCAGGACTCGCCGCAGATCGCAGTCGGTGGCACCGCGCACGGTCACGGACCGGACTGCACCGGACCGGACGCCGGGGTTTTCGGCTCCGTGGGGACCGTGGGATCCTGAGACCGTGGGACCGTGGCGGGGTCCGCAGCCCGGTGTCCCCGCTGCACCGTGTACCATGGCCCGGGAGAACGGAGAGTCCGGTAAGGGGACGTGGAAGAAACAAGTGGACGACATCAAGAGGATCTTCCACTTCAAGGAGGTCCTCGGAACGTGAGTGGACCCAGGGCAACTTTAGGATAATTCATTCATTGTTGTTATTATTATTATTATTATTATTTTATTTTATTAATTGTGTTATTGTTATATCATTATTTCATTATATTTCATTATTACTTTGTTATAATTGTATTATTTCATCATTGTTTTAATATTTGTTATTATTATGTGTTTATTTTGTTATATATTTTTTTCCTTCCTCATTGAGCGTGTTCTATACTGAGCTCCGCCTCTTGCTCCATTATTACCGTTCTTGTTCTTGTTCTTCTTATGATTATGATTATTATTATTATTATTATGGGATGAGGTGTGAGGGTGCAGTTGGAGGCCTGTGAGGTGGGGGGGGGGGTGTAGAAAAGCACAGTTTTCCAGGAGGTTGGGATTAGTGACTCGACATCAAGATGACTGGACATTATGGGATAATGTATTATGATGATAATCACTGACAAAACAATACCGCAATATTGATAAAAAAATATATATACAACTTTTATTCATAAATTCATAAGAAATATACTGATCACCCATCCACATGATGTAGAAGAAAAGGTGATTCATCAGACCTCCACCTTCTTCAATGGCTCCATGCTCCAGTTGTGACGCTGACGTGTCCATTGTAGGTGCTTTCAGGGGTGGACAGGGGTCAGCATGGACACTGTGAGCTCCCATACGCAGCAAGCTGCCATGCACTGTGTGTTCTACACCTTTCTATCACAGCAACATTCACTGTTTCAACACTTTGTGCTGCAGTCGTTCTTCTGGTGGATCCAACCAGAGGGACTAGACCTGGCTCCCCTTCCCATGAAGGGAAACCCTAACTCTAACCCTAACCCTAACCCTGGTTGTGGTGAGAGTGGACTCACTGTGTTTACATCTGGTTTCCATGGCGACACATGAGACCACAGGTCGTCAGGGGTTGTCCTGGTCCTTTCTATCTATCTATCGGTCTGTCTGTCTGTCTGTCTGTCTGTCTATCTATCTATCTATCTATCTATCTATCTATCTATCGATCTATCTGTCTATCTATCGGTCTGTCTGTCTGTCTGTCTGTCTATCTATCGGTCTGTCTGTCTGTCTGTCTGTCTGTCTGTCATCTATATATCTGTCCATGAGGATATAAGGGAAGGGAGATGAGGTGGAGGAGAGTTAAGGAGCGAAGTAAACGGGAGACGAGAAAAAGAGCAAAAGAAGAGGAAATGAATGGAGAGAGAGAGAGAGAGCTGTACTGAGAGGTTGAGGGTTCGAGCCCGATCCTGCTCCACTGGCTTCCCTAGTGCCGTTGAGCAAGCACACAGTGTGACGGTTCGGAGCCGTTTTGGGTCGCGATGGTGCTGGCACTGCTGCCTCACAGCGAGAGGGTCCTGGGTTCGATTCCCCACGGTGCTCAGGTGCGATACCTCCATGTGACATCGCTGACGACCTCCATGTGACATCACTGACGACCTCCATGTGACATCGCTGACGACCTCCATGTGACATCACTGACGACCTCCATGTGACATCACTGACGACCTCCATGTGACATCGCTGACGACCTCCATGTGACATCGCTGACGACCTCCATGTGACATCGCTGACGACCTCCATGTGACATCGCTGACGACCTCCATGTGACATCGCTGACGACCTCCATGTGACATCACTGACGACCTCCATGTGACATCGCTGACGACCTCCATGTGACATCGCTGACGACCTCCATGTGACATTGCTGACGACCTCCATGTGACATCGCTGACGACCTCCATGTGACATCACTGACGACCTCCATGTGACATCACTGACGACCTCCATGTGACATCACTGACGACCCAAAAACATGAAGAAGGAACATGGAGGAAGGATGAACCAGGATGGGGAAAAGGTGTGTGTGTGTGTGTGTGTGTGTGTGTTCTCCCCTTTACTTGAGTGGGATGTGACGGTGCTGCATTCATCCACCTATCATCATGTTCACTGGCTGCTGCACTCACTAGCTGATTGATTGGCTCATTGATTGACTGATTGATTGGTTGATTTATTGATTGATCCGTTTTCACTGACTCATTTCCTGAGCGGTTCGGCTGCAAACGCTCTGACACAGCGTTGGATTAACCCCAACTGTACTGTGTGTGTGTGTGTGTGTGTGTGTGTGTGTGTCCTGGCACCATCCTCCACCTGTGTGGGACTATCCTCGGTGTCTCATTTCTTGCCCAGTGTGTGTGTGTGTGTGTGTGTGTGTGTGCGTGTGTGTGTGTGTGTGTGTGTTTGTTTTCTATTTGTGTGCGTCCATCGCTCACTGTTGAATAATTCAACAGTGGCAGCATCACCGGGGGACAGTGTGTGTGTGTGTGTGTGTGTTTAAATGTCATTAAAATAAATCTTTTTATATTATTCTTATTTTATTTTATTTTATTTTAATTAGACTTTTTATTATATTTCATTATTATTCTTTAATTTAATTAGAGCTTTTATTCCATTTTATTTTAATTTATTATCATTTTATTTTAATTCAATGTTTTGATTTATTTTATTATCATTTTATTCAAATTACACTTTTAATTTTATTTTATTATCATTTTATTTAAATTACACTTTTAATTTTATTTTATTATAAATTTATTTAAATTACACTTTTAATTTTATTGTATTATCATTTTATTTAAATTTGACCTTTTATTTTATTTTGTTATTATTTTATTTAAATGTAACTTTATTTTATTTTATAATCATTTTATTTAAATTCAACTTTTTATTTTATTTTATTATTATTTTATTTAAATGTAACTTTATTTTATTTTATAATCATTTTATTTAAATGTTACTTTTTATTTTATTTTGTTATCATTTTATTTAAATTTGACTTTTAATTTTATTTCATTTTATTCTTTTTCTTCCATTTTTCATTTTGATGAGGACGATGTGGATTTCCCACAATGCAAAGCGGCTCCATGAGGAGAGTTAGTTTGTTTTGGGAGGAAGAGGAGGAGGGGGGGGTAGAGGAGGAATAGAGGTGGAGGAGGAGGAGGAATAGAGGTGGAGGAGGAGGAGGAATAGAGGTGGAGGAGGAGGAGGAATAGAGAGGAAGGACAGAGTGCTGGTGCATTGTGGGAAAGCAGCCTCAACTGGGCCACGACGCCCTTAATAGAGTGTTCTACTTCCATCCCTCCACCTCTCCTTCATCCTTCACTCCTTCACTCCTTCACTCCTTCACTCACTCCTTCATCCTTCACTCCTTCACTCACTCCTTCATCCTTCACTCCTTCACTCCTTCACTCTTTCACTCACTCCTTCATCCTTCACTCCTTCACTCCTTCATCCTTCACTCCTTCACTCCTTCATCCTTCACTCCTTCATCCTTCACTCCTTCACTCCTTCACTCCTTCACTCACTCCTTCATCCTTCACTCCTTCACTCTCTCCTTCATCCTTCACTCCTTCACTCCTTCACTCTTTCACTCACTCCTTCATCCTTCACTCCTTCACTCCTTCATCCTTCACTCCTTCACTCCTTCATCCTTCACTCCTTCATCCTTCATCCTTCACTCCTTCATCCTTCACTCCTTCATCCTTCACTCCTTCGCTCCTTCATCCTTCACTCCTTCATCCTTCACTCCTTCACTCCTTCATCCTTCACTCCTTCATCCTTCATCCTTCACTCCTTCATCCTTCACTCCTTCATCCTTCACTCCTTCGCTCCTTCATCCTTCACTCCTTCATCCTTCACTCCTTCATCCTTCATCCTTCACTCCTTCATCCTTCATCCTTCACTCCTTCATCCTTCACTCCTTCGCTCCTTCATCCTTCACTCCTTCATCCTTCACTCCTCTTTATCAGTCCATCTCTCAATTTTTTACTCAGCCGTCCAACTGCAACTTATGTCTTTAAGTTGAATAGTGTGTGTGAGTGTGTGTGTGTTTGTGTGTGTTTGTGAGTGTGTTTGTGAGTGTGTGTTTGTGTGTGTGTGTTTGTGTTTGTTTGTTTGTGTGTGAGTGTGTGTGTGTGTGTGTGTGTGTGTGTGTGTGTGTGTGTGTGTGTGAATGAGACCTCTACTAACCCTCCCTCTAAATATGGAAATGAATGATTAAGACGCCAAGTGGTAAATGACAGCCTTGATACAGAGACAGAGAGAACTGAGCTGAACTTGTTGTCATGGCTCAGAAGTTACAAGGATTTGTTGGCTATGAGCTCATCTTCCCTGAGTCTTGCATCACCACCTGAAATCACTGACGCACCAAGCTCTAAATCCCTTTTTGCGGCCAAATCCCGTGACGATAACACGTCCAGGAGGGCGGCACCGGTCATCGGGTGTCAGGGGTCAGGGGTCAGGCGTCAGGCGTCAGGGGTCAGGCGTCAGGTGTCAGGCGTCAGGGGTCAGGGGCCAGGGGTCAGGCGTCAGGGGTCAGGGGCCAGGGATCAGGCGCCAGGGATCAGGCGCCAGGGGTCAGGCGTCAGGGGTCAGGGGCCAGGGGTCAGGCGTCAGGTGTCAGGCGTCAGGGGTCAGGGGCCAGGGGTCAGGCGTCAGGTGTCAGGCGTCAGGGGTCAGGGGCCAGGGATCAGGCGCCAGGGATCAGGCGCCAGGGGTCAGGCGTCAGGGGTCAGGGGCCAGGGGTCAGGCGTCAGGCCCCAGGGGTCAGGGGCCAGGGGTCAGGGATCAGGCGCCAGGGGTCACGGGCCAGGGGTCAGGCATCAGGGATCAGGCGCCAGGGGTCAGGCATCAGGGGTCAGGGGCCAGGGGTCAGGCATCAGGGGTCAGGGGCCAGGGGTCAGACGTTAGGGATCAGGGGTCAGGCTTCAGGCGTCAGGGGTCAGGCGTCAGGGTCAGGCGTCATGGGTCAGGGATCAGGCGTCAGGGGTCAGGGGCCAGGGGTCAGGCGTCAGGCGTCAGGTGTCAGGCGTCAGGGGTCAGGCGTCAGGCGTCATGGGTCAGGGATCAGGCGTCAGGGGTCAGGGGCCAGGGGTCAGGCGTCAGGCGTCAGGTGTCAGGCGTCAGGGGTCAGGCGTCAGGCGTCATGGGTCAGGGATCAGGCGTCAGGGGTCAGGGGCCAGGGGTCAGGCGTCAGGCCTCAGGGGTCAGGGGCCAGGGGTCAGGCACCAGGGGTCAGGGGTCAGGCGTCAGGGGTCAGGGGCCAGGGGTCAGGCGCCAGGGGTCAGGGGTCAGGGGTCAGGGATCAGGCGTCAGGGGTCAGGGGTCAGGCGTCAGGGATCAGGCGCCAGGGGTCAGGCGCCAGGGGTCAGGCGTCAGGGGTCAGGGGCCAGGGGTCAGGGGTCAGGCGTCAGGGGTCAGGGGTCAGGCGTCAGGGGTCAGGGGTCAGGCGTCAGGGATCAGGCGCCAGGGGTCAGGCGCCAGGGGTCAGGCGTCAGGGGTCAGGGGCCAGGGGTCAGGCGTCAGGGATCAGGGGTCAGGCGTCATGGGTCAGGGATCAGGCGTCAGGGGTCAGGCGTCACGTGGGTCTAGCGGCGGTTCTTGCGGATACCTGAGGATCCCACAGTTGGGTCATTTGGGGCGGAACCAGACGAGTCGGCGTTTCGAAAGACTTGTGCAAATGAAATGTAAAAGCTAAACAAACAAACAAACAAACAAACAAACAAACAAACAGACAGACAGACAGACAGACAGACAGACAAACAGAACCGAGAGTGAGAAATAAAGATGTAGCATGAAGATCAGGCTCTGACTGGGACACGACTTCCTTGTAAAGTTCTTGATCACAAAAGAGTTTTTATGTTGTTTTTAAAGAACTGAGCAGTGCTCCGCCTGACGGGGGCAGCCTGGTGGAGCAGCCTGGTAGGGCAGCCTGGTGGGGCAGCCTGGTGGAGCAGCCTGGTGGAGCAGCCTGGTAGGGCAGCCTGGTGGAGCAGCCTGGTAGGGCAGCCTGGTGGGGCAGCCTGGTGGAGCAGCCTGGTGGAGCAGCCTGGTGGAGCAGCGTAGTAAAGCAAGACAGCAAGCAAGCTTCTGGGGGGAGGGATGGAAGGATCAACGGAGGGATGGACTGATGGATGTTTGTTTTGGCCGTTGTCATGGTAACTGCATCTGTTTCTTCCTGCTGTTCTACTTCAGTGAATCTGGAGCCGGTGACGGGGCCCTGAGGGGCGACGGCGAAATCTCCAGAACTCGGTCATAAATAAGATAAACGAGAAATGACTGCGTTGCAAGCTCCAAACTGGCAGGCTGCAGTGAGTGATGAGGTGATGAGCTCCAGCAGAACAGCAGCTCCTGCGTTGCAAGCTCCAAACTGGCAGGCTGCAGTGAGTGATGAGGTGATGAGCTCCAGCAGAACAGCAGCTCCTGCGTTGCAAGCTCCAAACTGGCAGGCTGCAGTGAGTGATGAGGTGATGAGCTCCAGCAGAACAGCAGCTCCTGCGTTGCAAGCTCCAAACTGGCAGGCTGCAGTGAGTGATGAGGTGATGAGCTACAGCAGAACAGCAGCTCCTGCGTTGCAAGCTCCAAACTGGCAGGCTGCAGTGAGTGATGAGGTGATGAGCTCCAGCAGAACAGCAGCTCCTGCGTTGCAAGCTCCAAACTGGCAGGCTGCAGTGAGTGATGAGGTGATGAGCTCCAGCAGAACAGCAGCTCCTGCGTTGCAAGCTCCAAACTGGCAGGCTGCAGTGAGTGATGAGGTGATGAGCTCCAGCAGAACAGCAGCTCCTGCGTTGCAAGCTCCAAACTGGCAGGCTGCAGTGAGTGATGAGGTGATGAGCTCCAGCAGAACAGCAGCTCCTGCGTTGCAAGCTCCAAACTGGCAGGCTGCACTGAGTGATGAGGTGATGAGCTCCAGCAGAACAGCAGCTCTGTGTCCATCACAACAAGTTTCACTCTGAAAGTCACAACTATCAGTCGTGACAAAGGTTCCACTTCTTTTGGGGAGTGGCTTCCTGACGACTCACTGGCTAAAAAGAGTCGTTGCCTTTGTCCCACTCTGGCTTGGTTGGGTCGGGTGGGTGTAACGCACGCTGAGCGAGGGAGGACTTCCTCCACCCTCAACCAGAGGAGGAACAAGAGTCGGTTCGATTCCCCGTCGGGAACGCAACTCTCACAGGAAGCATTTCATCGTGTCAGGATGATTTATATCAGTGGAATGCGGAGAGTAAATCACTCACATTCAATATGAATTATGACTTCTTCCGGACTAATTCTTCCTGTTATTTTAGTAATTATTCGTAATTGTTTTGGGTTTTTGGGTTGAGTATTGACTCTTTTGTCGGAGTGACTCCCGAGTCGTGGGATCATTTTTGTGGGCGTGGCAGGAAAGGCTTTGTAAACACTGATCAAAATGGAAGGTGAGCGGTGCGGCTGGAACGCTGCACCTCAGGTCACATCGCTGTGAGGCGTCAACACGGCCACGCCCGTCCCACACCCGCTTCAAAGAGGAGAGACAGACACAAAGAGAGTGAGACAGAGAGAGAGAGCTGAACATTAGCAAATTAATTATGGCAAACATACGATGACGCAAAACAAATCAAATGTAAATAAACAATAACAAATTGAAACACAAACAATAAATGTGAACCTACAAACACAAAGTACTTCAAATAAACCTAAAAATGAATGATAAAGAAATATTCAATGTACAACAAACCTATAAATTAACTTTAACTTAACTTCATCTTCAGTGAACTAGAAAAAACTTTCACTGAGTTGATAATTAACAATAAAAATAAAGTAAAACAATGTTATAAACAATAAAAATTGAAAGAAAGTTTCATTAAAATATGAACGTTCAACCCTCTAGAGAAGCTCCTCTCTAGAGAGGACGCCTCCCTCACTGTTCCACTGTGTGTGTGTGTGTGTGTGTGTTCATGTAGGTGTTGTCAGGGTGGTCTCTCCTTCAGAATCTCAGCACCACTTCTTTGGAATTTGGGAAAGACAAAATTGGGGAATTTTGTTGGAATTGTCATTATTGGAACGTACAAGTTGCAACCTCATCACGAGCTCATACGCACCCAGTGGGTTAGTGCTCAGTGGGTTAGTGCTCAGTGGGTTAGTGCTCAGTGGGTTAGTGCTCAGTGGGTTAGTGCTCAGTGGGTTAGTGCTCAGTGGGTTAGTGCTCAGTGGGTTAGTGCTCAGTGGGTTAGTGCTCAGTGGGTTAGTGCTCAGTGTGTTAGTGCTCAGTGGGTTAGTGTTAGTGCTCAGTGTGTTAGTGCTCAGTGGGTTAGTGCTCAGTGGGTTAGTGTTAGTGCTCAGTGGGTTAGTGCTCAGTGGGTTAGTGCTCAGTGGGTTAGTGCTCAGTGGGTTAGTGCTCAGTGTGTTAGTGCTCAGTGGGTTAGTGTTAGTGCTCAGTGTGTTAGTGCTCAGTGGGTTAGTGCTCAGTGGGTTAGTGCTCAGTGGGTTAGTGTTAGTGCTCAGTGTGTTAGTGTTCAGTGGGTAAGTGCTCAGTGGGTTAGTGCTCAGTGGGTTAGTGTTAGTGCTCAGTGGGTTAGTGCTCAGTGTGTTAGTGCTCAGTGGGTTAGTGTTAGTGCTCAGTGGGTTAGTGCTCAGTGGGTTAGTGCTCAGTGGGTTAGTGCTCAGTGGGTTAGTGTTAGTGCTCAGTGTGTTAGTGCTCAGTGTGTTAGTGTTAGTGCTCAGTGTGTTAGTGCTCAGTGTGTTAGTGCTCAGTGGGTTAGTGTTAGTGCTCAGTGTGTTAGTGTTAGTGCTCAGTGGGTTAGTGCTCAGTGGGTTAGTGCTCAGTGGGTTAGTGCTCAGTGGGTTAGTGCTCAGTGGGTTAGTGTTAGTGCTCAGTGGGTAAGTGCTCAGTGTGTTAGTGCTCAGTGTGTTAGTGCTCAGTGGGTTAGTGTTAGTGCTCAGTGTGTTAGTGCTCAGTGTGTTAGTGCTCAGTGGGTTAGTGTTAGTGCTCAGTGTGTTAGTGCTCAGTGGGTTAGTGTTAGTGCTCAGTGTGTTAGTGCTCAGTGGGTTAGTGCTCAGTGGGTTCGTGCTCAGTGGGTTAGTGCTCAGTGGGTTAGTGTTAGTGCTCAGTGGGTTCGTGCTCAGTGGGTTAGTGTTAGTGCTCAGTGTGTTAGTGCTCAGTGGGTTAGTGTTAGTGCTCAGTGTGTTAGTGCTCAGTGGGTTAGTGTTAGTGCTCAGTGGGTTCGTGCTCAGTGGGTTAGTGTTAGTGCTCAGTGTGTTAGTGCTCAGTGGGTTAGTGTTAGTGCTCAGTGTGTTAGTGCTCAGTGGGTTAGTGTTAGTGCTCAGTGTGTTAGTGCTCAGTGGGTTAGTGTTAGTGCTCAGTGGGTTCGTGCTCAGTGGGTTAGTGTTAGTGCTCAGTGTGTTAGTGCTCAGTGGGTTAGTGCTCAGTGTGTTAGTGCTCAGTGGGTTAGTGTTAGTGCTCAGTGTGTTAGTGCTCAGTGGGTTAGTGTTAGTGCTCAGTGTGTTAGTGCTCAGTGGGTTAGTGCTCAGTGGGTTGGTGCTCAGTGGGTTAGTGCTCAGTGTGTTAGTGCTCAGTGGGTTAGTGTTAGTGCTCAGTGTGTTAGTGCTCAGTGGGTTCGTGCTCAGTGGGTTAGTGTTAGTGCTCAGTGTGTTAGTGCTCAGTGGGTTAGTGTTAGTGCTCAGTGTGTTAGTGCTCAGTGGGTTAGTGTTAGTGCTCAGAGTGTTAGTGCTCAGTGGGTTAGTGTTAGTGCTCAGTGTGTTAGTGCTCAGTGGGTTAGTGTTAGTGCTCAGTGGGTTTGTGCTCAGTGGGTTAGTGTTAGTGCTCAGTGTGTTAGTGCTCAGTGGGTTAGTGCTCAGTGTGTTAGTGCTCAGTGGGTTAGTGTTAGTGCTCAGTGTGTTAGTGCTCAGTGGGTTAGTGCTCAGTGTGTTAGTGCTCAGTGGGTTAGTGTTAGTGCTCAGTGTGTTAGTGCTCAGTGGGTTAGTGTTAGTGCTCAGTGTGTTAGTGCTCAGTGGGTTAGTGTTAGTGCTCAGTGTGTTAGTGCTCAGTGGGTTAGTGTTAGTGCTCAGTGTGTTAGTGCTCAGTGGGTTAGTGTTAGTGCTCAGTGGGTTCGTGCTCAGTGGGTTAGTGTTAGTGCTCAGTGTGTTAGTGCTCAGTGGGTTAGTGTTAGTGCTCAGTGTGTTAGTGCTCAGTGGGTTAGTGTTAGTGCTCAGTGTGTTAGTGCTCAGTGGGTTAGTGTTAGTGCTCAGTGTGTTAGTGCTCAGTGGGTTAGTGTTAGTGCTCAGTGGGTTCGTGCTCAGTGGGTTAGTGTTAGTGCTCAGTGTGTTAGTGCTCAGTGGGTTAGTGCTCAGTGTGTTAGTGCTCAGTGGGTTAGTGTTAGTGCTCAGTGTGTTAGTGCTCAGTGGGTTAGTGTTAGTGCTCAGTGTGTTAGTGCTCAGTGGGTTAGTGTTAGTGCTCAGTGGGTTCGTGCTCAGTGGGTTAGTGTTAGTGCTCAGTGTGTTAGTGCTCAGTGGGTTAGTGCTCAGTGTGTTAGTGCTCAGTGGGTTAGTGTTAGTGCTCAGTGTGTTAGTGCTCAGTGGGTTAGTGTTAGTGCTCAGTGTGTTAGTGCTCAGTGGGTTAGTGCTCAGTGGGTTGGTGCTCAGTGGGTTAGTGTTAGTGCTCAGTGTGTTAGTGCTCAGTGGGTTCGTGCTCAGTGGGTTAGTGTTAGTGCTCAGTGTGTTAGTGCTCAGTGGGTTCGTGCTCAGTGGGTTAGTGTTAGTGCTCAGTGTGTTAGTGCTCAGTGGGTTAGTGTTAGTGCTCAGTGTGTTAGTGCTCAGTGGGTTAGTGTTAGTGCTCAGAGTGTTAGTGCTCAGTGGGTTAGTGTTAGTGCTCAGTGTGTTAGTGCTCAGTGGGTTAGTGTTAGTGCTCAGTGGGTTTGTGCTCAGTGGGTTAGTGTTAGTGCTCAGTGTGTTAGTGCTCAGTGGGTTAGTGCTCAGTGTTTTAGTGCTCAGTGGGTTAGTGTTAGTGCTCAGTGTGTTAGTGCTCAGTGTGTTAGTGCTCAGTGGGTTAGTGCTCAGTGTGTTAGTGCTCAGTGGGTTAGTGCTCAGTGTGTTAGTGCTCAGTGGGTTAGTGTTAGTGCTCAGTGTGTTAGTGCTCAGTGGGTTAGTGCTCAGTGGGTTGGTGCTCAGTGGGTTAGTGCCCAGAGCTTCCAAACAAGGTGTCACTTGTGCAAATCAAGCTGGGACTGGCACAGCGTGCCGGGACTGCTTCTGCTTCGGCGTTCCGTCTGGTCCTGTGACCCGGGGGCCTGAGCCTGGCGGGTCGTGCTGGGTGCGGGGCTCACCACGTGGCCTCCTTCGGTGGGGAGCGGACTCCTGTTGCCGCTCCAGGCTGCCGGGGTCACCGGGGGGGTCGGGCTGTGGGTGGGGGGGGCCGTCTGCCGCCCTCTGTTTTGTGGTCCGTATGCTCAGGGGCTGACCGGGGGGCCTGATGGGGGTGCGGAACTGCCCGGCATGGCGGAGGCGCATGGCAGGCCGCTTTGCACCCGTGGTTGGTCACCATAGGTGACGTGCCTCCAGACACGGGAGGTGGGCGTGCTACGGCGTGGTCGGTCTGGGGGGGGGGGGTCCGTGTGGCTGCTCCCCGGGTTATAATTATTATTATTATTATTATTATTTTTATTATTATTATATGGACGTGATCCATGCAGAAAATACATCCAAGCTGCAGCGTTCCCTCCACTTCCACTTGATCCATCCTTAAGGTGCCTCTCTCTCCCATGTAGAATTGACGGGGAGTCTCTCTGACTGCATGTGCTCCACTGAACATGCTGCCAGCTGTGTGTGTGTGTGTGTGTGTGTGTGTGTGTCTATGTGTGTGTGTGTGTGTGTGTGTGTGTGTGTGTGTGTGTGTGTCTATGTGTGTGTGTGTGTGTGTGTGTGTGTGTGTGTGTGTGTGTGTGTGTGTGTGTGTGTGTGTGTGTGTGTGTGTGTGTGTGTGTGTGTCTATGTGTGTGTGTGTGTGTGTGTGTGTGTGTGTGTGTGTGTCTATGTGTGTGTGTGTGTGTGTGTGTGTGTGTGTGTGTGTGTCTATGTGTGTGTGTGTGTGTGTGTGTCTGTGTGTGTGTGTGTGTGTGTGTGTGTGTGTGTGTCTATGTGTGTGTGTCTATGTGTGTGTGTGTGTGTGTCTGTGTATGTGTGTGTGTGTGTGTCTATGTGTGTGTGTGTGTGTGTGTGTGTGTGTGTGTGTCTATGTGTGTGTGTGTGTGTGTGTGTGTGTGTGTGTGTGTGTGTCTATGTGTGTGTGTGTGTCTATGTGTGTGTGTGTGTGTGTGTCTATGTGTGTGTGTGTGTGTGTGTGTGTCAGTGTGTGTGTGTGTGTGTGTGTGTGTGTGTGTGTGTGTCAGTGTGTGTGTGTGTGTGTGTGTGTGTGTCTATGTGTGTGTGTGTGTGTGTGTGTGTGTGTGTGTGTGTGTGTTTCTCCAAGGTCACAGCAGAAAAAAGTGCTGAGTCACACACCTCACCTTCCCTCTCACACACACACACACTCCAAGTTCAAAACATAAATATGTATATACACACAAACATGTTTACACACATGCACATTTCCTTTGTGTGGTCAAACCAAAACACACACACACACACACACACACACACATCATGAGCCCAAATATAATCTGCAGTACAGCAGCAAGCTGAGGTGCCTTGCAGCAGTGATGTACACACACACACACACGCACGGTGGCAGGCAGTTGCCATGGTGACTGATGTAAACACGCCGTCAGAGCGGCTCGGTCCCAACACGACGCTGTGATGACGTCATCAAAGGCTTTTTGACGATTCTCAAGATGCCGAGATGGAACAGAAAGAGAAGAGCGAGGTCACATGGTCATGTTTCAGCGTGTGAGCCGTAACCCTTGGCAACCGCTTTGCAAACACACCGTTGCAGGCCTCCCACACACACACACACACACATACACGTGTGTGTGTGTGTGTTTGTGTGATGGAGGTCTGCTCCATCTTCCTCTTGATGCTGTATTTAATTTGACGTTTGGGCCACGCCCACATCTCATAACTGTGAATCAATTAATTTGGTAAATTGTAAATTATTTTCTTTGATAAGCTGATCAATCGATGTGGTCAACCAATCAAACCACGGTCCAGCACTATCCCCTTGATTTGATTCGTCACATTTAATTTGAATAATTTGCTGTCTATTGGCTTATTGACCATTTCATCACCACCGGGAGGCGCCATGAAGATGTCTTTTGGGGAGTGGCTTCCTGACGACTCACCGGCTAAAAAGAGTCGTTGCCTTTGTCCCACTCTGGCTTGGTTGGGTCGGGTGGGTGTAACGCACGCTGAGCGAGGGAGGACTTCCTCGCAGGAAGCATTTCATCGTGTCAGGAAGCAGAGTGTTCATCAGTCACATCGAACATGAATTTTGACGAACACCTTGACCTTTCCTTTAGTTCAGTAACTACTTTCAGTTTTTGAGTCAAAGATTGACTCTTCTGTCAGAGTGACTCCAGACTCCAGAGTCGTTTGAGTGGATTTGTTCGATACGAGCGAATCGTTTACAAGTCGTGCATCATGAACTATTAGTCTCACCAGTCGCGCTGCAGGCAGCAAGGCCCAGGCAGCAAGGCCCAGGCAGCAAGGCCCAGGCAGCAAGGCCCAGGCAGCAAGGCCCAGGCTGAGTCACGTCCGTCAGCAATTCCAGTTTTCCCAGTCCCCATGGAACGCAGCGTGGTCTCCACCCGGTGCAGATCCTGCGCGAAGCGACCACAACGCGGCGACGGAGTCCAGAGCGCGGCGCACACCTCGCCCCGTGAGATGCCGCCCGGAGCCACGCCCTGCACATATGTAACAAATTGGTTGATGATGTCACAGAGCGCCCCGCCTCAGCCCGCCCCGCTCCGCCAACGTTAGGCTACGTCCGGTCGATTTGCAAGGTGCTCCAAATATGGATCGTTGTGGATCAAACTTGAACCACAAAATGTCTGAAATGCCCCTAATTTATTCATGTCCGTGGGTTCGGTGGTTGCCCGGCACCAGACACTTTCAGCCGTAAAAATGCAGAGGAGGAAGATAATAATAATTTATAATAATAAATCTGAACATGAACATGAGGGGTCCAGCCCGCGGTTCTACGGGTTTGTGACGTTTTCAGTGGTTAGCAGGCGGCGTGTTGCCGTTGTTTCCTTTAAAAAGTGTGACGCGGCAGGAAAAAGGCTGGAAACACTGCTGCAGAGTGTGGAGCACGGAATGTGGAAAATTGCAGCAGATTGAAGACGCTCGTTGCTTCTCTGTCACCAGCGTCGGCTCTGTTGACGCCAGGAGGCCATCTTAGTTCCCTCCCTCGCTCCCTCGCTCCCTCCCTCCCTCCCTTCTTGCTCCCTCCCTCCCTTCCTCCCTCGCTCACTCCCTCGCTCCCTCGCTCGCTCCCTCCCTCCCTTCTTGCTCCCTCCCTCCCTTCCTCCCTCGCTCCCCCCCTCCCTCCCTCGCTCCCTCCCTCCCTCGCTCACTCCCTCGCTCCCTCCCTCCCTCCCTCCCTCCCTCCCTTCTTGCTCCCTCCCTCCCTCGCTCCCTCCCTCCCTCGCTCGCTCCCTCCCTCCCTCCCTCCCTCCCTCCCTTCTTGCTCTCTCCCTCCCTCCCTCCCTCCTTCACTCCCTCCCTCCCTCCCTCCCTCACTCCCTCCCTCACTCCCTCACTCCCTCCCTCCCTCTCTCCTTCACTCCCTCCCTCCTTCACTCCCTCCCTCTCTCCTTCACTCCCTCCCTCCCTCCCTTCTTGCTCCCTCCCTCCCTCCCTCCCTCGCTCCCTCCCTCCCTCCCTCGCTCCCTCCCTCCCTTCTTGCTCTCTCCCTCCCTCCCTCCCTCCCTCCTTCACTCCCTCCCTCCCTCCCTCGCTCCCTCCCTCACTCCCTCCCTCCCTCCCTCGCTCCCTCGCTTTCTCAGTTTTCCGCTGGTGTAGTGTCTGTGGTACATTTTGCGCCCATCAGCGGCTTAGTGGAGCCCCCTGGTTTCCAGAGCTCCACCCCTGCAGCGCTCCACCCGAGCAGCACTTCAGAGGATCCATCCATCCAGGCCAGGGGGCGGGGGTGGGGGCGGGGGCGGGGGGGGGGGGGGGGGGGGGGGGGTCTCTCTTCCTCCACCTCGTTGCTGAAGTTCCAATTTTTCCGACAGTTTGGGGTCAGCAGCATGTGGTGTTCATCACTGATATATTTGCACATCTTCATCTTCATCTTCATTTTAGTTCATTGTAATACCAACAGGATGTAAGACGTTTTTGGGCGTGGCCTCATGACGTTCCTCGTGTGGGAAATCTTGAAGGTGCCTTTGATCTCCTTTCTTCGTTTGAAAGAAACATGAAAACCATCCACAGGAGAAGGAAAACCATTTCACATGTATTATAATAATAATCTATATTGTGTATATACTGTACTATATATAGTGTATATAGTATACTGTGTATAGTGTATATAGTGTATAATGTGTACAATGTGTATATAGTATATAAAGTGTTTATAGTGTATATAGTATATATTGTGTATATAGTGTAGATAGGATATATAGTGTATATAGTATATTTATTGTATACAGTGAATATAGTATATATAGTACTGTATATATAGTATATAAAGTATATAAAGTGTATATAGTGTATATAGTATATAAAGGGTGATGAGATGCTTGGTATTGTACACAGTGTACAATACAGACTGGTCAAAGAGCTAGTCGTCAGTCTGAACGCTGGTTAAACGGGTTGTTAAGTGAGGAGTACTTGTACTACAATTTCTGAAACGTTGTTTTCCTGTGGGCGAGGCCAAAACGCAGAGAGATGCTACGATTTCTAAAAACATCGTATCGGTGTGGACGGGGGCGTGGAACTCCACAAGAAAGCTGACGTAGCGGTTTTGCGAAGACATCACTTCGCTGGCAGAAATACGCGATTCCACTTCATGTGACGTGGAAACAAATTGAATTTGGTGCCAAGATTTTGAAATCACAAATACTGGTACAACTGCGGGACATCCAATAATACTAATCACACCAATCGTGACCGGGGATTGGTGTAGAGACAGGCTGCTTAGGCTGGCCCATATATGGGCGTGGAAGTTTGTGGCTTGTTGTCTGGCAGAACCAGAAAGTGTTGTTAGTGTAAACCAGGTCTCTCCTTCTGTCTGTCTGTCTCTCCTTCTGTCTGTCTGTCGCTCCTTTCCATTCATTTTCTCTTTTTCTTTATTGTATTTGGGTTATTTCATGCCTGTCTATGCTATTGTGTCCATGCTTACATTACATTGATCAGAGGCTTTTATCCAAAGCCACTTACAATTATTCAAACAGTGACGGACGCAGCCATCAGGAGCAATGAGGGGTTAAGTGTCTTGCTCAAGGACACTATAGCATGCTAGCAGGAGGAGCCTGGGATCCAACCAGCAACCTTTAGATGACTAGACCACCAGCTCTACCTCCTGAGATACCATCCCCAGATATATGTGTGTGTGTGTGTTTGTATGTGTGGTGTGTTGTGTGTGTGTATGGTATGTGTGTGTGTGTATGTGTGTGTGTGGTGTGTTGTGTGTGTGTATGGTATGTGTGTGTGTGTGTGTGTGTGTATGGTATGTGTGTGTGTGTGTGTATGTGTGTGTGTGGTGTGTTGTGTGTGTGTATGGTATGTGTGTGTGTGTGTGGTGTGTTGTATGTGTGTATGGTATGTGTGTGTGTGGTGTGTTGTGTGTGTGTATGGTATGTGTGTGTGTATGTGTGTGTGTGGTGTGTTGTGTGTGTGTATGGTATGTGTGTGTGTGTGTGTGTGTGTGTGTGTGTGTGTGTGTGTGTGTGTGTGTGTGTGTGTGTATGGTATGTGTGTGTGTGTGTGTGTATGGTATGTGTGTGTGTGTGTGTGTGTGTGTGTGTGTGTATGGTATGTGTGTGTGTGTGTGTGTGTGTGTATGGTATGTGTGTGTGTGTGTGTGTGTGTGTGTGTGTGTGTGTGTGTGTGTGTGTGTGTGGTGTGTTGTGTGTGTGTATGGTATGTGTGTGTGTGTGTGTGGTGTGTTGTGTGTGTGTATGGTATGTGTGTGTGTGTGTGTGTGTATGGTATGTGTGTGTGTGTGTGTGTGTGTGTGTGTGTGTGTGTGTGTGTGTGTGTGTGTGTGTGTGTGTGTGTGTGTGTGTGTGCTGATGACGTTAGTTCTCTGGTGTATAATTGTCCTTGGTCACGCTCTGTCATTATCATTTCTCCGGTTTGTGTGTCTCTCTCATGTGACGTACATGGTGCTGCTCCATCAGCATTTGATGTAAACTGCCTTGCAGCCCCTCCTTCAGAAAGAAGAGTAGAGCCCAACAGGGGGATGCAGGGGAGGTGGAGGGAGCGCGGGGCAGCAGTCGAGGCAGCAGTCGGGGCAGGAGGTGGGGCAGGAGGTGTGTGTGTGTGTGTGTGTGTCCCAGGGCAGGGGGACCAGCTGGTAGTGGATGCCCAGCAGAGCAGCCTGATCCTGGGTCCTGCTGCCCTCTGTGAGGCTGCAGGCTGCTGGAGGAAGACAAATAATAATTGTTATTATTGTTTGTTTTGTTTACTATTGTTTACAATTACTATTGTTTTTGTTCAGATTTGTATTATTTGTGTTCTCCTTGGCATTTCTCGAGCGAAAAGTGTCCGGAACACAGCAATCAATGGAGCCACGGACATGGTTGAGGTCTCGTTAGAACCGGGATGTCTGAGACATCTCGTGGTTCAAGTTTGATCCATATCCATCCACATTTGGAGCAGGAATACGTGAAAGACCTATTGAAATCTACTGGAAGTTACAGAATGTTCGCGCATCACGGATACGCCAAGTTCGACAACTTCCGGGAGGGTGGTGGAGCGAGATGAGATTTTTTTGTTTCATTTTAGTCCCAAAAGTTAAAAAAGTTGTTGAAATGTCTCTGAGGGACATGCGGTGTTGAATCTGTTTGAATGGAACCCAGCTGTTGGGAACTTCCACACGGAGTGATTTCCTTCTTTCAGATCTTTCAGGGTCTCCACAGGGACAAGTCCTCGTTAAGATTTCCATTTGTCTGGTGAGTGGGGAAGCGGTGAAGCGCTCCGACTCGTCCGCCACTTCCCGTGAATCGCAGCTTGCTCTTCTTTGCCGGTTGCCACGGTAACTGTTGTGTTAGCCAGGCATCTAATTAGGAATCTCGTCTCGTATTCCTTTGGTTTCATGTTCCTTCCTGAGGCGTGCTCAGCACTGATGATGTTATGCTTTCCAGATGCACAAAGGATGAAAAATGACAGATACAGCGTCAATGAAGACAGTAGCAAGGACAACAATAAACACAGCAGCAGGCAGCAACACACGGGGTCCAGTTAAATCATGTTGGTGTGTTTTACAGTTTCCCTGGTTCTCTGAAACGCAGCATGATTTTCAGAGTTTACTTGAACGCAGCACGGGCCCCGGTCTGTCGTCTCCTGGAGCAACCACAATGTGGTCTACACAGCACAACCCTGCTGTCTGTAAAGCAACCGTCCATGTTGCTTGCATTTCATTACATTACATTACATTACATTGATCAGACGCTTTTATCCAAAGCCACTTACAATTATTCAAACAGCGACGGACGCAGCCATCAGGAGCAATGAGGGGTTAAGTGTCTTGCTCAAGGACACTACAGCATGCTAGCAGGAGGAGCCTGGGATCCAACCAGCAACCTTTAGATGACTAGACCACCAGCTCTACCTCCTGAGATACCATCCCCTACCACCCCGACATAATGACGTGGTGACGTGGTGCCCTGGTGATGTGGTGGCTTGGTGACGACGTGACGTGGTGACATGGTGGCGTGGTGATGCGGTGACGCAGTGGTGCGGTGACATAACGACCTGGTGACGCGGTGATGCAGTGGTGCAGTGACGTAATGACGCGGTGGCGCAGTGGCGCCGTGACGTGTCGTGGAGGCGTGGTGACGTGGTGACATGGTGACGTGGTGGCGTGGTGATGTGGCGTGGAGGCATGGTGACCTGGTGTCGTGGAGGCATGGTGACGTGATGGCGTGGTGATGTGTCGTGGAGGCGTGGTGATGCACACACTACGTGTGTGTGTGTGTGTGTGTTATTGTGTTCGGGGTCAGTGCTTGTTTTTTTGTATTATTTTCATCGTTCAATCATATTACATACATATGAATCATAGTTATAGTAATAATAATAACAACATGAATGATAACAATCACAGTCATAACATGAATCCCTCCCTGATCTCCCCCCTGCAGAGGGGCGTTCTCTGAGGTGGTCCTGGCTCAGGAGCGGCTCAGCGGTCGCATGTTTGCAGTGAAGTGTGTTTCCAAGAAAGCTCTGAAGGGGAAAGAAAACAGCATCGAGAACGAGATCGCTGTGCTGCACCGGTGAGCACACACACACACACACACACACACACACACACACTTTATTTTTAAATGTATATTTTTATTTAAGAAGAAACAGTCTTTATTCATCACGCAACACACCACACTACAACACATGCTTGCACACACACACATGCACATGCTTGATGGTGCTGGTGAAATGGTTCCTCTGCATTGAACCATCCTGGCTTGTCCTTCCTCCGGGGGCACAGCCAGGAGCAGTGGGCAGCGTACGTGGACGCGCCCGGGGACCAGGTGATAAGTGTCCATCGCTGGTCAGACCATGATGGTGCATGTTTTTGGTAGGGGTCCTTACTGACGTGAGGTGGAGGAAACCCCATGTGAGCACGGGGAGAACATGCAAACTCCACACAGAAAGGCTCCTGTTTGGGAGATAACCCACCGGAGCACGGTGCCAACAGCGCCCCAGGCGGGAATCGAACCCAGGACCTTCTTGCTGTGAGGCAGCAGTGCAATGCACTGCGCCACCGTGCCACAATATTTATTTTTAAATGTATATTTATATTCATTCATTCAATTTTTATTTTTATTTACATTTTTCCTTTGGTTTAATTTGGGGTTCAGTCCTTTTGTTCTTTTTTGATTATTTTTCTCTAAATTCTTCGAGGTAAAAGTGTCTGGAACAGAACAACAGAAGTAGCTACGAACATGGTTGACGGCTCCTTAGAACCAGTACGTCACAAACATCTCGTGGTTTGATCCAAATCCATCCACGTACGGAGCAGAAATGAGTGAAACTCCACAAAGAAGGAGAACGACGGTGAGGTGCGCCGCGCATCCCTTCCTGCTCTGGGCCCTGAAACCTCCACGCCTCCTGGAGGGCGTTTGGGAGTTTCTTCTCAATGGGCCGCATTCCCTGGGCCGAATCCAGGTAGCTGAGGCCCGTCAGGGACCCTTCGTGCTTAATCCGGTCCACTTGGCGGACCAGGTCCACGAGGGACCTCAGCTGTTTGAGGTTCTTATCATGGATCGCTGGGAAGTGGTCCAGCCTTGCAAACAATGCCTGCTCCATGACCGCTGGCGCCGTAAACTTTGTCCAGCTGCCGCCGTGCTCTGTCTCGGCCGGCAGTTGTGTCGTTGACGTGAGCCGCCCTGAACCTCTTGACAATGCTCCACATGACTTTGCCTGATTCATGAAAATATGAAAAACATGAATCCCCAAAAAGTCTTGACCACGTCCGGTCGTATCCACTGTAATGTGACAAATAATCTCTTGAACTTGAACTTGAACTTGAATGTGCGACTGAGTGATATGTCCAAGATCCAGCGAGGCGTCGGAAAAATAGAAGCCTTGATATGGTGAACACTCCCAAGAATTCCACAACGTTTTTGGTATTTCATGGAAACATAACTTATTTTAAATGTAATCCAAGGAAAAAAGTCACACAAGATAACACGAGATTCCTGGGTGTGTCCGCACTGCGTCGTCCAGGAACAATCATTAAAACACGATCTTCAGGAATATTTCAACTGAACGGCAGAAGAGAAACATGCAGACATCAATCCATGTTGATTGTCACTTGTGATGCTTTTCACAGAAACCAAACTGTAAAACGTACCTAAAAGGAATAACCTGCACCCTGTGTATCTGCAGCTATTATTATTATTATTATTATTATTATTATTATTATTATTATTATTATTATTATTGTTATTATTATTATTATTATTATTGTTATTATTATTGTTATTATTATTAGTTTTATTGTTATGATTATTATTATTATTATTGTTGTTGTTGTTATTATTATTGTTATTGTTATTATTATTATTATTGTTATTGTTATTGTTGTTGTTGTTGTTATTATTATTATTGTTATTATTATTATTATTATTATTGTTATTGTTATTGTTGTTGTTGTTGTTATTATTGTTATCATTATTGTTATAAGTTCTTGATAACCATCTTTTGGTTTTGCTTTGGCTTTTGTTTTGTTCTTGTATATAAAATGTTGAAGTCGTTTCAGTTTCACTTGAATTAAAAGCCCAAAGTAGCGTTGGCACTACAGTGGGAATCTGTTGCCGTAGCAACACGTTGGCTCCACGGAACGTACTTTGCCATTGGTCACCATCACAATGATGAAATGTATATGAATTTATATGAATATTTATTTAAATTACATCATTTCATTCATTATGAAACAAAAAACAACAACATTTTTGTCCGACGGCTGGAAAATACAAATCATTTCTACCAACAATTAACAAGAGAAAAATATTGTTGTAAATTCAGTTTCCATGTCTCAACGATAAACAATAAAATATCATCATTTATAATAACTAATAATCATAGTGCAACAGAAGAACTTATAATAATAATAATAATAATAATACTACTATTACTAATAATAATAATAATAATATGATGTATTATCGTAACATGATGAGGTCGTTGTCCTGATGATTATTGGCTTCATACGATGATCACAACTATTTCTAACACTGACACTGACACTGACACTGAGCTCATCTGGAGCATTAGCGCCTGAAGTAATGATGTCAGACCTCCACCTCCTCCTCCTCCTCTACCTCCTACACCTCCTCCACCTCCTCCTCCTCCTCTTCTACCTCCTCCTCCTCCTCCTCTACCTCCTCCTCCTCTTCCTCCTCCTCCTCGACCTCCTCCTCCTCCTCCTCCTCCTCCTCCTCTACCTCCTCCTCCTCTTCCTCCTCCTCCTCCTCCTCCTCTACCTCCTCCTCCTCCTCCTCTACCTCCTCCTCCTCTTCCTCCTCCTCCTCGACCTCCTCCTCCTCCTCCTCCTCCTCCTCCTCTACCTCCTCCTCCTCTTCCTCCTCCTCCTCCTCTTCCTCCTCCTCCTCGACCTCCTCCTCCTCCTCCTCCTCCTCCTCCTCTACCTCCTCCTCCTCTTCCTCCTCCTCCTCCTCCTCCTCTACCTCCTCCTCCTCCTCCTCTACCGCCTCCTCCTCTTCCTCCTCCTCCTCGACCTCCTCCTCCTCCTCCTCCTCCTCCTCCTCTACCTCCTCCTCCTCTTCCTCCTCCTCCTCCTCCTCCTCCTCTACCTCCTCCTCCTCTACCTCCTCCTCCTCCTCCACCTCGTCCTCCTCTACCTCCTCTACCTCCTCTACCTCCTCCTCTACCTCCTCCTCCACCTCCTCCTCCTCTTCCTCCTCCACCTCCTCCTCCTCTTCCTCCTCCTCCACCTCCTCCTCCTCTTCTACCTCCGCCTCCTCTTCCTCCTCCTCCTCCTCCTCCTCCTCTTCTACCTCCTCCTCCTCTTCCTCCTCCTCCTCCTCCTCCTCCTCTACCTCCTCCTCCTCTACCTCCTCCTCCTCCACCTCGTCCTCCTCTACCTCCTCTACCTCCTCCTCTACCTCCTCCTCCACCTCCTCCTCCTCTTCCTCCTCCACCTCTTCCTCCTCCTCCACCTCCTCCTCCTCCACCTCCTCCTCCTCTTCTACCTCCGCCTCCTCCTCCTCCTCTTCTACCTCCACCTCCTCCTCTACCTCCTCCTCCACCTCCTCCTCCTCCTCCTCCTCCTCCTCCTCCTCTTCCTCTTCCTCTCTCTCTATTTATATACAGTATTGTCACCTCCAATGTCGTGTCTCACTCCCTGCCCACTCTGTACGACTGCAGGATAGATGCAGTATAAATACACAAAGGAGTACCTTGCAGTACTACTGGAATATAGATGCAGTATAAATACACAAAGGAGTACCTTGCAGTACTACTGGAATATAGATGCAGTATAAATACACGATGGAGTACTTGTACAGTACTACTGGAATAAAGATGCAGTGTAAATACACAAAGGAGTACTTCTACAGTACTACTGGAATATAGATGCAGTATAAATACACGATGGAGTACTTGTACAGTACTAGTGGAATATAGATGCAGTATAAATACATGATGGAGTACCTTGCAGTACTACTGGAATATAGATGCAGTATAAATACACAGAGGAGTACGTGTACGGTACTACTGGAATATAGATGCAGTATAAATACACAGAGGAGTACTTGTACGGTACTACTGGAATATAGATGCAGTATAAATACACAGAGGAGTACGTGTACGGTACTACTGGAATATAGATGCAGGGCAAATACACAAAGGAGTACTTCTACAGTACTACTGGAATATAGATGCAGTATAAATACACAGAGGAGTACGTGTACGGTACTACTGGAATATAGATGCAGTATAAATACACAGAGGAGTACGTGTACGGTACTACTGGAATATAGATGCAGTATAAATACACAGAGGAGTACTTGTACGGTACTAGTGGAATATAGATGCAGTATAAATACACAGAGGAGTACGTGTACGGTACTACTGGAATATAGATGCAGTATAAATACACAGAGGAGTACTTGTACGGTACTACTGGAATATAGATGCAGTATAAATACACAGAGGAGTACGTGTACAGTACTACTGGAATATAGATGCAGTATAAATACACAGAGGAGTACTTATACAGTACTACTGGAATATAGATGCAGTATAAATACACAGAGGAGTACTTGTACAGTACTACTGGAATATAGATGCAGTATAAATACACAGAGGAGTACTTGTACAGTACTACTGGAATATAGATGCAGTATAAATACACAGAGGAGTACGTGTACAGTACTACTGGAATATAGATGCAGTATAAATACACAGAGGAGTACTTATACAGTACTACTGGAATATAGATGCAGTATAAATACACAGAGGAGTACTTGTACAGTACTACTGGAATATAGATGCAGTATAAATACACAGAGGAGTACTTGTACAGTACTACTGGAATATAGATGCAGTATAAATACACAGAGGAGTACGTGTACAGTACTACTGGAATATAGATGCAGTATAAATACACAGAGGAGTACTTATACAGTACTACTGGAATATAGATGCAGTATAAATACACAGAGGAGTACTTGTACAGTACTACTGGAATATAGATGCAGTATAAATACACAGAGGAGTACTTGTACAGTACTACTGGAATATAGATGCAGTATAAATACACAGAGGAGTACGTGTACAGTACTACTGGAATATAGATGCAGTATAAATACACAGAGGAGTACTTATACAGTACTACTGGAATATAGATGCAGTATAAATACACAGAGGAGTACTTGTACAGTACTACTGGAATATAGATGCAGTATAAATACACAGAGGAGTACTTGTACAGTACTACTGGAATATAGATGCAGTATAAATACACAGAGGAGTACTTGTACAGTACTACTGGAATATAGATGCAGTATAAATACACAGAGGATCACCATGTCAATCAGTCAGTACCGTTGCAGTCTCTTCCATCTCATTGAACGTTGATAGAAACACCTCCCTGCACCGCCACACGTACAGGAAGTGACCTCTGACCCCTGTAACCATGACGACTGACCTCCCTCCCAGATGACAAAGGGAAGCTGTAGCTCAGGCTGCGTCAGAGAAAAACACTTTTCACTTGGTAGAAAGCGAAGGAGGAGCTGGAGAAGAAGAGACAAGATGTCTAGTTGAATAACTAGTAGGTCTGGTTGAATAACTAGTAGGTCTGGTTGAATAACTAGTAGGTCTAGTTGAATAACTAGTACGTCTGGTTGAATAACTAGTAGGTCTAGTTGAATAACTAGTACGTCTGGTTGAATAACTACTACGTCTAGTTGAATAACTAGTACGTCTGGTTGAATAACTAGTACGTCTAGTTGAATAACTAGTACGTCTGGTTGAATAACTAGTACGTCTGGTTGAATAACTAGTACGTCTGGTTGAATAACTAGTATGTCTAGTTGAATAACTAGTACGTCTGGTTGAATAACTAGTACGTCTAGTTGAATAACTACTACGTCTAGTTGAATAACTAGTACGTCTAGTTGAATGACTACTACGTCTAGTTGAATAACTAGTACGTCTAGTTGAATAACTAGTATCTCTAGTTTAATAACTAGTACGTCTAGTTGAATAACTAGTATGTCTAGTTGAATAACTAGTATCTCTAGTTTAATAACTAGTACGTCTAGTTGAATAACTAGTACGTCTAGTTGAATAACTAGTATGTCTAGTTGAATAACTAGTATCTCTAGTTTAATAACTAGTACGTCTAGTTGAATAACTAGTACCTCTAGTTGAATAACAAGTACGTCTAGTTGAATATCTAGTACGTCTAGTTGAATAACTAGTATCTCTAGTTGAATAACTACAACGTCTAGTTGAATAACTAGTACGTCTAGTTGAATAACTAGTACGTCTAGTTTAATAACTAGTATGTCTAGTTGAATAACTAATATCTCTAGTTTAATAACTAGTACGTCTAGTTTAATAACTAATATCTCTAGTTTAATAACTAGTATGACTAGTTTGATAACTAGTACGTCTACTTGAATAACTAGTATCTCTAGTTTAATAACTAGTACGTCTAGTTTAATAACTAGTATGCCTAGTTGAATAACTAGTATCTCTAGTTTAATAACTAGTATGTCTAGTTGAATAACTAGTATGTCTAGTTTAATAACTGGTATGACTAGTTTAATAACTAATATCTCTAGTTTAATAACTGGTATGTTAGTTAGTTAGTTAGTGAGTGAGTGAGTGAGTGAGTGAGTGAGTGAGTGAGTGAGTTAGTTAGTTAGTTAGTTAGCTAGTTAGTTAGTTAGTTTCTCCCGTTCCTTCTGGAACACTGGGCGACGAGCCCTCACCATTTGCTCCTCACCAGAACGGCTTCTTCTCGTCGTTTCCGTAACGTGCTCAAGCCCCAACCTGGAGGAGCAGGTGCTGAACCCTAACCCTAACCCTAACCCTAACCCTAACCCTAACCCTAACCCTAACCTGTGTCACAAAGGCATCATCTACAACAATGTATGAAATAATCCCAACGAAAACACCCAAAACATCAGCCACAAAGAATATTATTTAGTGATCTTACTTTGGCCAGATAGGTGCGTACATAAACAAACAACTTGTTTAGCGTCAGCAACAGACTAGACTAGTTTAATAACTAATATCTCTAGTTTAATAACTAGTATGTCTAGTTTAATAACTAATATCTCTAGTTTAATAACTAGTATGTCTAGTTTAATAACTAATATCTCTAGTTTAATAACTTGTATGTCTAGTTTATAACAATGTTAAGTGTTATAACTAGTATGCTTAGTTTTCTAACTCCAATGTCTAGTTGTGTAACTAGTATGACTTGTGTGTGTCTTCATCCAAATGAGTTTGAACATGTGTGTTTTTGTCTCCCCCTCCTCAGGATCAAGCATGAGAACATCGTGGCACTGGAGGACATCTACGAGAGTCCAGACCACCTCTACCTGGTCATGCAGCTGTGGGTCTCCACCCCTCTCCTCCTTTCCAGCCCATGTCTTCTCCTTCTGCTTATGAAACTAGCCATACTAGTTATACAACTAGTCATACTAGTTATAAAACGAATCATACTGGTTACAATACTAGTCATACTAGTTACAAAACTAGACATACTAGTTATAAAAGAAATCATATTAGTTACAAAACTAGACATACTAGTTATAAAACTAGTCATACTGGTTATAAAACGAGTCAATCTCGTTATAAAACTAGAGTCATACTAGTTATAATACTAGACATACTAGCTATTAAACTAGACATACTAGCTACAAAACTAGACATACTAGTTACAAAACTAGACATACTAGTTATTTAACTAGACATACTAGTTATTTAACTAGACATACTAGTTACAAAACTAGACATACTAGTTACAAAACTAGACATACTAGTTATTTAACTAGACATACTAGTTACAAAACTAGACATACTAGTTACAAAACTAGACATACTAGTTATTTAACTAGACAAACTAGTTACTAAATTAGACATACTAGTTACAAAACTAGGCATACTAGTTCCAAAACGAGTCATACTAGTTATATAACTAGATAAACCAGTTATAAAACTAGTCATACTGATGACAAAACGAGTCATACTAGTTATAAAACTAGTCCTACTAGTTGTGACATCTTTTCTAGTCCACACACTGTCTGGTTGGATGTTATTCACCCTTTAAATAAGGGGTGTCCAAACTCCGGCCTGCAGGCCATCTGCGGCCCGTGGTCCATATTTAATTGGCCCGCAGCAAATTCTAAAGGTATAATGGAATATGAGCCACACATGAAACTTGTGCTTGACTGTTGTGTACTTGTTAGTTTAACACGAGGTGGAGCTGCTGTCTTGAACGAGGCAGCTCCTCCACACAACGAGAGTGAGCGTGTCCAGAAACACAGCGGTGCGGCGAACCAAAGACGTGTCAGCGAAGTCAAAACGTCAAGTGTCAGATAAAACTTGTGCTTTTATTTTGACCTGATGAGAGCACAGATGCCACAGACACAGACACAACTGTTCATTTTTTTGTGGGGACTTGACGATAACCTTTGCATTTCGAACCTTTGCATTAGCGCACAACAATGGGAAAAGGACATTTTTGAAGCTCTGTCTGATGCAATTGACAAGATGGGACTTTAATGGGACAAGCTGTGTTGAGTTACAACGGATGATTCAAGATTCAAGATTCAAGATTTTTATTTGTCACATACATATACATACTTCCATACATATATGCAGTGAAATGTAATGCAACGCACCCGGTGATAGCACACAATATGTCCTAGGAAAAAATAAAAATAAAATAAAATAAAAAGTAGAAAATTCCTTTCTAATAGACCGACTAACTGACTCCTAAAACATAATACAGTAAGTGGAATACTTATAGAATAATATAAAAAATATATAGAATAAAATACAATAAAAAATAAATTGAAATAAAATGGAATAGGTTGAAGGAATATGGCTATGTATATACAGATATGTGCATTTAAAGTGGCATGTGAATTAAAGTGGCATGTGAATGTGAATAGTGTGAGGTAGTGTTTGGGATAATACAGCACAGTATACAACAGTACGGCGCAGCAATACGGCATCACCAACAACCCTGAACAGTGATACAGTATGCGGTACAGTATGCTACATACAGTACAGTAGGTAGTGGAGCCTAGTGTATGGCTCAGTTAGGACCCCTGGTGAGGTCAGCGTTGACAGTTCTTATGTCTTGATGTAGAAACTCCGTCTCAGTCTCTCTGTTCTCGCTGTGTGACTGCGGAGGCGCTTGCCTGACCGCAGCAGCTGGAACAGTCCGTTGTTGGGGTGATGAGGATCCTTCATGATGCTACGGGCTCTGCTACTACACCTCCTGGTGTATCTGCAAGGGGGGGAGGGTAGTTCCAGAGGTACGTTCAGCTGAACGCACCACCCTGTGCAGGGCCCGCCTGTCCTGGGCAGTACAGTTCCCAAACCAGGCAGTGATGTTGCCTGTCAGGATGCTCTCCACTGCTCCAGAGTAGAAGGACTTGAGGATCCTCACCCAGACCCGGAATTTCCTCAGCTGCCTGAGGTGGTAGAGACGCTGCCTCGCCTTTCTCACCAGAGTGTCTGTGTGAACAGTCCATGTTAAGTCCTCTGTGATGTGGACTCCCAGATATCTGAAGCTGCTCACCCTATCGACAGAAGTCCCATTAATCCACAAGGGCGCGTGCGTCCTCGATTGTGATCCACGCCTAAAGTCCACAATCAGCTCCTTGGTTTTGCTGACGTTCAGGTGGAGGCTGTTGTCCTGGCACCAGAGTGACAGGTCAGCCACCTCCTCGCGGTAGGCCTTCTCATCGCAGTCGGTGATCAGGCCCACGACCACGGTGTCGTCAGCAAACTTGATGATGGTGTTGGAGCTGGACCTGGCCACACAGTCATGTGTGTACAGGGAGTACAGTAGGGGGCTGAGGACGCAGCCCTGGGGGGATCCTGTATTCAGGGTGAGGGAGCTTGACATGTACTTCCCCACCTTGACCACCTGGGGGCGGCCTGTGAGGAAGTCCAGGATCCAGGTGCACAGCGGAGCATTCAATCCTAGCTCCAACAACTTGACAGCCAGTCTGGTGGGAACTATGGTGTTGAAAGCTGAACTATAATCAATGAACAGCATTCTCACATAGGCCCCCTTCTGGCCATCCAGGTGCGTGAGCGTGGTGTGCGGTACCTGGGAGACCGCGTCATCCGTGGATCTGTTCTGCCGGTACGCGAACTGCAACGGGTCCAAGGTGCGGGGGAGGGAGGCGCAGATGTAATCCTTAATCAGCCTCTCGAAACACTTCATGACCACCGAGGTGAGGGCCACCGGACGGTAGTCATTCAGGCAGGTTGGAGAGGCGATCTTCGGGACAGGAACGACGGTGGACCTCTTGAAGCAGGATGGGACCACTGATTCAGCCAGGGAGATGTTGAATATTGTGGTGAACACCGGAGCTAGCTGGTTAGCACAGGTCTTCAGTACTCGCCCAGATATGCCATCTGGGCCCGCAGCTTTCCTGGTGTTCACCCGCATCAAAGCCCTCCTGACCTCGTGCACGGACACTGAGAGTGCGCGCTCGTCCCCAGCGGTGTAACTCCAATTAGCCGGCGAGCTAGCGGTGTTGCTGCCAGACTCGAACCGCGCATAAAAGGAGTTCAGTTGGTTGGCCAGGGAGGCGTCCACACTCGTGGCTGGGGAGGAGCTGCTCTTGTAGTTTGTTATTGTTCGCAGCCCCTCCCACAAGCGTCTTGTGTCCCCCTGCTCCATCTGCAGCTCCACGGTGTCTCTGTACGTCCGTTTAGCGTCCCTCACCGCCCTCCGCAGATTGTACGACGCCGCTTTGTAGTTGTCCATGTTACCAGATACAAGTCCGTCGTTGTAAGCGGCCGTGCGCGCATTCAGAGCGCAGCGGATGGATTTGGGCTTGTATCCGTTCTTGTACAGAGTGTAACAATGGTCCAGAGTTCTGTCTCCCCTGGTGGCACACGTGATGTGTTGGTGGAAATTCGGCAGAACTTTTTTAAGGTTGGCCCTGTTAAAGTCCCCAGTCACCACCACAGCCGTGTCGGGATGTCTGTTCTGAAATCCGCACAACACATCGTACAGAACCGACAGAGCTGCGTCGGTGTCCGCTTGCGGTGGGATATAAACGGCTGTAATGATGACCGTGCTGAATTCCCGGGGGAGATAAAATGGACGGCATAGTATGGTCAGCTGTTCCAGGTTCGGCGAGCAGGAGTGGGAGAGGAATTTGGTGTTGTTGGCGTTACACCAGCGGTTGTTTACCATTAGGCAGACGCCTCCACCTTTGGATTTCCCCGACTCTGCCGTTCTGTCGCCGCGGAACACGGAGAAGGCCTCGGCTGGACGTATGGCTTCATCCGGCACCAGTGGGTTCAGCCATGTTTCCGTCAGGCAGAGGACGCAACAGTTCCTCGTGTCACGCTGGAATTTAATCCTCGCTCGAAGTTCATCCATCTTGTTCTCCAGGGACTGGACGTTAGAAAGAAGGATGCTTGGCAGAGGTGGACGGTAAGGTTGCGTCCTCATTCTGACCCGAATGCCGCCTCGTTTACCTCGGTGCTTCCTCCGTGGGCCCGCTCGTGGAACAGAAACTCCATTTTTGTTGTAGTTGTTGTTGCGAGTGTTCCCGCGTAGGATTTCCGCCGGCCACTCTGCTCCCACGGATAAAAAGTCCCAAAGTTGTTCGTTTAGGGAAATTTTTATATCCATGAGTGCATCGCGGTCGTATGAGTTAATTGTTGATGTTTTTTCTGGCGAACATTGTGATAAAAAACGGAAAAAAATACTAAAGAGTAAGAAAGTAACCGGAGCGCCGGCGCAGGCGACCGCTAGGGGCGGCGCCACTATCGCCAATCGATGAGGCTCCAGCGATGACAGGCGAGCGCAAAGGAATGGCCTCTATGGTGTGCGCCAAGGTGCAAGAGAGTGGAGGTGAGGCTGTTAAAGTGCCCTGTATCATCCTGTGCCAAGACGGCGCAGCGTGGTGATGTAATCAACACTGTTGTGAAAACTCAACGTAATGTGAGCACGAGGGCTCTACCACAGAGATTATCAAGCTTTCCTATCTGAGGTCGATGCTGAACACGGGGACCTACTCTACCGTTCTGATGTGCGCTGGCTAGGTCACGACTCTGTGCTGCGGCGGTTTGATTCCCTGAGATCAGAAACGGACCAGTTTTTGAAAGAGAAGGACTGAGCTCTTCATGAGCTAAGTGATCCTCTGTGGTGGCAGACCCGGCTTTTTAAGTTGATCTTATCATCTGAACACACTGAACACACATGGAAGCCTCTGTGTGAAGCTCCATCTCTGAGACACAACTTCAATGTTGCGTCCCCCCACAATGTCCCAAATCAAATGAGCTTTTCCAGAAGCCAAGCTTCCTGCTCAAAAGGGGAAACGTGTCTGTGATCACGTCTCTCATGACAGAATTCAGTCAGAGCTTCCTGATTTTCCTGTCATTGAGAAGGAAGTGAAGCTGTTGTCCACTCCCTCCTGGTGGAGGCACAACAAGTGGAGGAGTCTGCAGCGACAACTTATGGAAATGCAGCGATGATTCCCTGCAGAATCAACTTCAGCTTCTCTCCTTCTAGCGGAGCTTGGAAAAGACAGAGTTTCCTCTGAGGAGACGCCGGGCGAAAAG
>NC_137208.1:1537490-1549990 GCF_960531495.2 Zeus faber
TGTGAAAAGAAGTATTTCAGGGTTTGGAGTGTCTGAACGTCTGCAACTGACTCTCACCGAGTGACGCAAGACTCGCAAACCATTCGGTCGTAGCGAACGACTCGGTCGTAGCGAACGAGTGTTTCAAACGCCTCGGGAGTGACTTTGGCAACAGGGTCGTTCTTTGGCGACTCCGTAGCTGCGGCACAAACAAACAGGCTGAGCTGAGACTCCGCCCTCAGAGCCGTGAGTCCTGAGTCGCTTTATTCACGAGAGAGAGAGAGACTTTGACTTTTAAGGTTCCTTTATTTTCAGCAAATCATGTCACAGCAGCAGCAACTTGAGAAAGGGAGAGAGGGAGGGGGAGGGAAAGAGGGAGAGGGAGGGAGAGAGGGAGGGGGAGGGAGAGAGGGAGAGACAGGGAGAGAGGGAGGGGGAGGGAGTCTTTGACTTTTAAGATTCCTTTATTTGCAGTAAGTCATGTCACAGCAGCAGCAACTTTATCACGAAGGAACCAAAAAAAACAACAAAAAACAGACAAATCAGTCAAACAGTAAACAGGCAGCAAAATCACAGACATCTCTCTTCAGAGATAACCAGGTAGGCAGGGATCTGTTGATGTCTTCACCAGATTTGAGACTGTTGTTCACTATAAGGGTTGCTCCCAGACTTCCTCCTTTTTACAGTTTACCTCCTTAGAGAGAGAGAGAGAGAGAGAGAGAGATCACAGCTACCACTGGAAAATCACAGGTTAACAATGAGAGAATCATCCTGGACCGAGCACAGCACCTTCCCAACACCCCATACACTCCTGAAAGTGTCCAATTTGCCGGTCAGTTTGCAAAACTCAAACTCCACCCTGAGGCGGCTGAGAGCAGACCAACCGTCATCTGGGCCGGGTCCACTGACCCCTGACCCTGCTCAGCCTTCTTCCTGCTTTTCCAAACCCCTGAAACAGTGTTCACCAGGACAAGGATAGATTTGTTTGACACAGTGTAAACAGGAGCGAAGATAAAGAGTTTAAAGGGGAAGCTCTCCCACAGACCCCGAAGCCACCGCTCCAGTCGCCCAAACAGCCCCCGCAGCCCAGGACACACAACCAACAGGTGCTGCAGCGCCTCCCTCTCACAGCACAAGATGCATCCCACCCCTGTGCTGGGATCCAGGTCCCACATCCCACCCCTGTGCTGGTATCCAGGTGACACATCCCACCCCTGTGCTGGGATCCAGGCGTGCCAGATACCTGTTTGTGGCCACCGCCCTATGCACGATCCTCCACTGGAGGTCGCCCGCCCGTTTGTCGATGGGGGACTTTTACAGAGAACGCAGGCAGCCAGTAGTGGATGCTTTTGGGCCAAAGAAGACAGCTGCACCCCTGCCAGAGAGCGTAGGTGTGCCACCTTGACGCAGGTGTAGTAGGCGGCTTGCTTGCCCACTGCCTCAAGCCCCCCCATCTTGGGAGTAGCAAAGGTCAGGAGACTGTCCTGCTCCTCCTCCCACTGCACAGCCAGATAGACCATTAGAGAAGGACACACAAACTCACCCTGACCGTCCCATTGGACAGTCAGAGTATGGCGCTCCATTAAAGCCCTATAAGCCACTGGCAGTGAAGCACTGACTTCATCCACTAACCTGTGCAGCACTCTGGAGGGCCTGATTCCAGTTGTCTCCATGAGCCGCTCCGCGGACGCCTTCAGCAGATGACCCAGCTTGACGCACCCAGCCCTGTGCAAATTGGAGCGCAGGCTGGAGGAGGAAAGGAGGCCGGAGTCCAGCAGTGGGTTCCCAAACAAAGGCTCCCCAAAGAGCCACATCCCAGGGGCAGTCGTGGTGTCACGGTGGACCTTAAAAACCTGCCATGACTGCAGCACTGACTTTTCGAAAGAAGTCAGCCCTGTCAAGTCCATCCCCTCGGTCTGCAGCAGGAACAACTGCTTGTCATAAGAGAGCTGCCCCGCCCACCTCAGCAGCACCTTCGCTGTGTCCAGCCAACGCAGTCCACAACTGTACAACAGCCTCTGCGCAATTTGGAGGTGGAACGCCGCGACCTTGGATGCAACGTCAATGAGGCATTGACTCCCCTACTGGACCGGCAGGTAGAGGGCTGCTGCTCTAATCCAGTGCTGACCGGACCAGAAGAAGTTGACGATGGCCCGCTGGATCTCCTCTAGCAGGCCTCCGGGCGGATGCAGAACGGTCAGTCAGTGCCATAAGGTCGAGGCGACCAAGTTATTAGCAACCAGTAGCCTCCCCCTGTAGGACAACTGGGGTAGCAGACATTTCCACCTGGACAGTCTGGCACACACCTTCTCCACCACACCCTCCCAGTTCTGCATGTGGTACTGCTCCCATCCCAAAAACACCCCAAAACATTCATTCCCCTCGTTCCCCACCTCAGGGCCCCTGGTAGCTCAGGAGGCCCCCCCCACCTCCCCACCTGCAAGGCCTCCCTCTTCTCCCAGTTCACTTTAGCAGACGAGGCCGCCTGATACATCCCCAAGCAGAGCCACCAACCCCCCGGACTTCACCCTGGTCGGTGACGAAGACATTGACATCGTCCGCATAGGCTGTAACGACCAGCGGTGGCCCCTGAGGCAGCCCTGGCAGGGAGAGCCCACTCAGCCGGTTTCTTCAAATGTGCAGAAGAGGTTCTATAGCAAGATGGGGCAGCCCTGTCTGATCCCTCTCTCTACAGGGAGTGGACGGCTCCACCCCCCATCCACCTTGATCAGGCAGGATGCTCCGCTGTAAAGGAGCTGCACATAGTGAAGAAACCCTTCCCCGAACCCAAAAGCCTTCAAGGTCGAGGACAGAAAGCCGTGGTCGACCCGCTCGAAAGCCTCTCCTGGTCGAGGGAGGAGACACCAACATCGATGTTATTGAAATCACACAGGTCAAACAAATCAGTCATTAAGAACAAATTGTCCTTAATAGATCTGCCCGGCACGCAGTGCGACTGGGCCATGGAAATCAACAGCCCTAAAACTCCTTCAGCCTATTGGCCAGAACCTTCCAGAAGAGTATGTAGTCAGTGCAAGAGAGAGAGAGAGAGAGAGGGAGAGTGAGCGCGCGAGCGAGTGAATCTTCTCTCTCACCAACAGAAAATAAGGAGTGAGTGTGAAGTGAAGGTGGAGGTGTTGTTATAACTCAGGTTGCAGTGGCTGGTTTAGGTGGTGTTGGAGCTCAGAGGAGGAAACCAAACCACCGCCCAATAAAACACAACAAAACAAATAGTAAAAAGTAAAACTGAAGGAATGTTTTCAAGTGAAGGAGTCTGAAGCAGCTGTGCCCCCAGGTTGTGTGGCTATCCCCCCTTCTACGACGACAACGACTCCAAGCTCTTCGAGCAGATTCTCAAGGCCGAGTACGAGTTCGATACCCCCTACTGGGACGACATCTCCGACTCAGGTGAGTGTGTGTGTGTGTGTGTGTGTGTGTGTGTGTGTGTGTGTGTGTGGTACTGGTTCCTTCCATCCTCTCTCAGAACAAGTGTCTTGTCACTCCGATCAAAGCGATGCACCACCCGCCTCCTGGACCCCATCCCCTCCACTCTCCTCCAAACCATCTCCCCGGACGTCCCTGCCCCTCCTCCCTGCAGCCATCACCTCCACCTTCCGCTCCTGCCTCCCCGTCAAGGAACCATCCCTCCACCCAGCTGCCGTCCAGAACTACCGACCTGTGTCCTCTCCTTTCCATCCAAGACCCCCGGAACCACCTCCTCAACCCGCTTCAATCAGCTTTAAGACTTACCACTCCACCCAGAGTGCGCTCCTTGCTGTGATGGAGGCTCTCCACCCTGTAATGGAGACTCTCCACCCTGCCAAGGCTTCCCTTGGCAGGGTGGAGTCCCTCAGGGCTGTGTCCTGGTTCCTCTACTCTTCTCTTCTGAGACGTGGTCGCCCCCCATGGCTTCTCTTTGGGATATCGAGATCTCTGCATGTCTCCAACACATTAATGCATGGATGTCCTGGCACCAACTGAAGCTACACCTCCACCCTGGAAAAGACCGCCCTCACGCAGACCTCTCCGTCACCATAGAGAACGCCAAAGTACCTCCATCTCACACTGCCCAGAGCCTTAGGGTAATTCTGGACGACCAGACCCACGTCGCCATGACGACCAGCTCTCCTGCTCCGCCCACGTCACCATGACAATCAGCTCCTCCTTTCACTGGTTTTGCTTGTTATTCACTCAGGTTCATTCTGATGTTTCTTTTAGCGAAAAACTTCATCAGCAACCTGATGGAGAAGGATCCTGCCAAGCGCTTCACCTGCGAACAGGCACTCACACACCCATGGTGAGCACACACACACACACACACACACACACACACACACACACACGCGTGCAGCAGTTATTATGGGATGCTTGTGTGTACCCCTCAGGATCTCTGGGGATACGGCGCTCTGCAAGAACATCCATGAGTCGGTCAGCCGCCAGATCAGGAAGAACTTCGCCAAGAGCAAATGGAGGGTAAACTCCACCGCTACTCTACTCTACCTCTACTCTAACCAAATTTTGAGTATTAAACATTTAATTTCCTGCATTCTGGTGAATTGTTAAAGCACCAATTTGTGCCTTTTCTGCTTCAATTTATGGAAATGTGGAAATGTTTTTTGTAAAGGAAAACACACAATTCAGGAACCAGTGTTTTTATGGTTATAGTATCTTAGTAGTAAGATTCATATCTTGCCCAGAAAAAAATCCTCTCCCTGCTCATCGCCCAGACTTCCTCTTCTCTTCTTCTCTCTAAATAAGTAAAATGTATTCTGGAATATAAGATTTGTTCAAACAATATAGTTGCTCCATTATTCTCCTGCCCTGATTATATAAAATGATGTCGGAAAAGGAGAGATTTTGAAGAAAACAAAAAGAAAACGCTCCGCTCGTCCTTTGCGCGTCTCTCTCGGAGAAACGGTCCCCTATCACAGCAACATTCACTGTTTCAACACTTTGTCCTGCTGTAGTTCTTCTGTGGCATCAAACCAGACGGACTAGACTTCACTCCCCACATGCATCAATGAGCCTTGGGCCCCATGACCCTGTCGCTGGTTCACCGATCGTCCTTCCTTGGACCACCTTTGGCCAGTCATAGACCCAGTCGTCCAGCATCACAATGTGCTCCTTGTCAAAGTGGTTCAGATACTTCCGCTGCTTCCGACACATCAACTTCAACAACTGACTGTTCACTTGCTGCCTAATATATCCTACCTCTTGACAGGTGCCATTGGAATGAGATTGTGGCAGTTTCACCTGCTACATGCCACCCAAATGGCGTTTTCAGGACCCTCTAAAACAGACACAGGCAATGGAGTTGTAGACACCAGTTTATCATAGAGAGTGGGCTCAGTGAAGCAGGAGCAGATAGAGATGTGCCATGAAAAGGGCTCCTCTCCTAAGTGTGTGTGGGGATGGGGGTTTTACCTGTTACTTGTTAGACCAACCAACGAGCAACAGGTATGCAGCCACTCTGATCCTGGGTCCCCAATTAACTACATCCAGGTCAGGTGTGGCTGCTCAAACCACACCAACCCCACATCACATAGCCCGACACCAAACTGAAGCCAGGGATAATACCTGGCAGAAGCCTATCCCTCCCTCCTCCCACCACCACCAAGCAGAGAAAAAAAGAAGAAAATGAAATGCCTAAAAAACGGACTCTGAAACAGGGTTGCTATACCTGAAAATGACAGACTCTGGCACAGGGTTCCTATACCTTAAATAATAAAACATCGGACTCTGAAACAGGGTTCCCATACCTTAAACCAACAAATGCCCAAAAATAATTTAACTAGACCCCTTCCAGGGGACCTGGTTCCCCGGCGCAGCACGGCCCATCGGCTTTCTTCCCCCAGGGCGATGACAGACTGCCCCCTCCTCCCTTCTGGAGCGTGGGGCCTCGGGCTGCTGTGCTGGCTGGTGAAGACGTGGCCGGACCTGGCTTTTACAGGGGCTGATTGGAGGGGTGGCCTGGTTGCGGGGCTGCTGGATGGTCATGGTGGTGGCTGCTGGGTGGAGGAGTTAGCTGCAGGCGGTTACTCGTGGTAGTTGTTGCGGCTGCTTCTCCCCCGGTCCTCCGCCAGACACCCTGGGTGCTGCTGCCGCCAGTCAGGAGAGAGTTGGTGCTGGGGCCACCTGTTGACCTGCTAGTGGCTCCAGGGCGTCTTCGGACAGCCCTTCTGTGTCCCTTGCCTGTGCTGGAGAGTCCCTGTTCAGGCGCCAGTGTGGCAGTTTCGTCTGTCACATGCCATCCAAGTGGCATTTTCAGGGCCCTCCGGCACAGAGACACAGGCAATGGAGTTGTAGACACCAGTTTATTGTAAAGAGTGGGCTAGGTGGAATAGGCCCAGGAGCAGATAGAGATGTGTCATGACAGGGCTCCTATCCTGAGTGTGTGTGGGGATGGGGGTTTTACCTGTTGCTCGTGAGACCAACCAACGAGCAACAGGTGTACAGCCACACTGATCATGGGTCCCCAATTATGCAGATCCAGGTCAGGTGTGGCTGCTCAAACCACACCATCCCAACCCCACAGAGGTGATTAATGTTATTTACTTTACGTGTCAGTGGTTTTAATGTTGTGGCTGATCGCTGTATTTAATGTACCTTTACTCTACTCTACCTACATCTATTATGCCTCCCTCTACTCTGATTTGATTGATATAGCGATAAGACATCGAACAATAAAACATTTGATCCATTATTTGAAGTATTTTTTTCTCTCTTTCCATCCATCTCTTTCTCTCCAGCAAGCATTCAATGCCACAGCGGTGGTGCGGCACATGAGGAGGCTGCAGCTGGGCAGCAGCATGGGAAGCAGCATGGACTCCGCCAACACTCCCGGCCGGCAGAACCAGAACCAGGCTCAGAAGCCTATCCAGAACCAGGTCCAGAACCAGGGCCAAGCCGAGTCTGGAGCCCAGGGTCGGGGCCAGAACCTGAACCAGGCAGGCCCGGGCAGCAACACCACCCCAACCAAGAAACCCACGACAGAAGGCTCCAACGCGGCAGCGCACAAAGACTGTGAGTGATGCTTGGTTTACACAGATACCATCAAAGAAAACAATTGTTTATATTATTATCCTGATATGTGTCGATATTGCATGTACTTCCAATATCAAGCACACAAGCACAAAGCCATTTTTGTTGTTTCCTGTTGGTGGTGGGTAAACCAGATTACAGTATAAACACAAAAAGCTGAACAGGAGGATGGAGCAGTAGAGACCGGTTTCTTTCATCGGGGTTCAGGTTGGGGGTTAGGACTGAAGGTCATCAGGTTTAGGGTTCCAGTTTAGGCCTGGGAGTCATCAGGGCTAGGGTTAGGGGTTAGGACTGGAGGTCATCAGGGTTAGGATTAGGAGTTAGGACTGGAGGACATCAGGGTTAGGGTTAGGACTGGAGGTCATCAGGGCTAGGGTTAGGGGTTAGGACTGGAGGTCATCATGTTAGGGTTAGGGGTTAGGACTGGAGGTCATCAGGGTTAGGGTAAAGGTTTAGGACTGGAGGTCATTAGGGTTAGGGTTAAGGACTGGAGGATGGAGTTTCAGGGTTAGGGTTAGGTTTAGGACTGGGGGTTAAGCAGCTCGGGTTCAGTTAGGGAAGTGGTTTGTGTCAGGGGAGTGTGTGGGTTAAAGCCACTCTCTCCAGCCTAAAAAAGGTTTGGTTTAGGGGTTAGGGTTAGGACTGGAGCCGTAGAGACCGGGTAAATGATTTTAAATTGCTCTCAGTATTGGAAATGGCAAAACAAATCCCCTTCAATTCAAACATTTAACACAGCATGAAAGTATTTTATGAGGAGCGTTGCACAATTTCCTAATTTTGTCAAAATGTAAATTGCTGATAGAGATGTTTATTGTATATTCCAATAATTTTCTATTTTTTAGATATTTTTCTATTACTTCATTTAGATAAGAAAAGGTGTATGTCACGCTGGTAGTTTTCAAACACTATTTGCATGCATACCATAATTTCAGACATACAAAAATAAGGCTTATTTGGTGTTTGACAGCCCCAGATACAGCGTTGGAATTCTTGGTTTGCTTTGATCATTTTATGATAGTCTAGTGTTCCCTCTAGTGGTCAAAAATCCCCACTTCGTAATTCCACCATGGACTTCCGACATACTATGAATGTTTGTATGCTAGTTTGGTGTGCTAAATAGTATGCCAGTAACCCTTACCTCCTCCCCCTCCCTCCAGGTGTCCCCACCCCTGTCACCCCCGTCACGCCCTGCAGCCTGGTCCCGGCGGCCGTCGCCACACCCATCCCCTCCCCCGTCGCCTCAGTGGGGGTGGAGCTCAGCCGGCCCCACCCGACGTTGGGGTCCCCGCCCGTGCTGACGCCGGGGACCAAGTGACGCCAGGTCCAGCGGGGAACCAGCTGGGAGTCCACAGCCCTGTGAGGGAGGGAGGGAGGGAGGAGAGAGAGAGAGAGAGAGAGACTTATAATGAATGATGTCTGTTCATAACTCTTAAACTGTTGTTTAATGGTGAATTGGACAACAATAGTGATTTTGTGATCTCTTTAAATACATATTTATAACATTTTAAAGGGTAGAAGCTTGAAATTGTAAATATTATTATTTATTATTTTTATAATATTTACAATAATATTTACAATACTATAGAATTATAAATGTTATTATTTATTATTATTTTATAATTAATCGATAATATTTTTAATATTATAGAATTATAAATCTCATTATTTTCTAATATTTACAATAATATTAACAATATTATTGAATTATAAATATAATTATTTATTATTTTATAACATTTACAATAATGTGAAATTATAAATATCAAATAAATTCTTTGTGAACAGTCACTATTCAAAGAGTCCAGATGGTTCAGATGTTTAGCTAGGTAGCTAGCTGGTTAGCTCTCCCCTCTCCTCACCCTCCATCACCGCCACCTCCCCCCCGGACCCCCCCAGGACCTCCAGCTGGCCCCCCGCCCTGCAGAGCAGCAGAGGACTCTGAAACGCATCCCGCCGGTTCCCACCGGTTCCAACCGCACCACGCCATACTGTGCACCCGCAACCGCAGCCACCCCACCCTGCTACCTATGGACGCCATTTTGGATCACTCACCCACGCACTGAGGCCGATGTGATTGGCTGTCTCCAGTGACTCGGGGGGATGACTGGTCGAGCAGCATCGAGGCTCATGCTGTGTTCCATCGTGGTCGAATACTCGGAAAAACCCCGACCTCCTACTTCTTGGGAGAAGTGCAGAGGAGCCATTTAAGTCTGTATTCTCAGTCTGAATTCCTTGGGGTGGATTGCAAATTGTCTGCAAACAGCTCAAAGTTCCTTTTGCATGGGATTTAATTGGAAACACGTCTCAACTCAACTGAACACATTTAGCTCGGAAACAGGGAGCGACCTGCTCTACATTCCCCGACTTCCAATTTTCCATGGAACGCAGCATCAATCTGGTCCCTCCTGCTTAAGCCGTAATGGCAACTGGATTGGTCTCTTCTTTTATTTTCTTTATTATTGTCATTACTGGTAGGTGTTTTTAAGGCATTTTACATGTTGTCTTTAGGCTATTATTTTAAATGTTTGTTTGTGCTCAAAAGAAGTGCTTTAAAAGTACCATACGACTGTTGAGGGGTGTGGCACGAGTCAGTGCTTAATCTACTTTGCACAGAGAGGACGAGGGACACGGCGGCATCCGTCGGCGCCTCTGCTGAACCCTTTGTTGTGTTGGACAGAGAGTAGAGATTGTTAAAACCATTTTAGAAAAACTGCAAGTTTCCCCCCCAAGGGGAGCCAGAGAATTGTACCCCCCCCCCCCCCCCCCCCCAACACTTTCAACTTCTTTACTTCTTTTCTTACTGCGTACGACTTTTATAACAACCACCCTTTAAGATTTACAGGTTACAACCAACATGCAACAGATTGTAGATTTAATGTAGGATAGGATAGGGACGTAGGGAGGTAAAAGCACGTCCCCAGTCAAGAAGCATCTGGGAGCTAGCTCAATGCTAGCGGAGGAGCTAGCGGAAGACGGCAAAAGACCGAATCGATCCCAGAAACAAACGACCCGCCTTGTGAGTGTCGGGACCGACGCCGTGGTCCCAGGGTCCGAGAAGTGACTGTTGCCTGCCCAGTCCGCCTTCCTTTGACCTCAACGAAGCCATGACCTCACCACACGAGCCATCGTCTTTCCGTTGCTAAGCTGCGCCCCCGTTCTGAAGCGCTCAGGGAATTCTGCAGCTGCACTGTGTCGACGGAAAGACCGCTCCCTGCTCCCCCATTTTTACTGTAAAGATTGTTTTGTTGATTTTGTCCAAGCGTTGGGGCATCACAGTTACCCATGGGTCCGAGACCCGAGCCAGTCGATCTAGTTTGAAACGAGGAAGCACAGACCTGGTGCATTGACGTTGGGGATTGAGGTTCTGGTTTAGCCTCTTCCATGGTTTTAGCATAGAACAGCAAGAAGAAAGGTTATCCAGATCCTGCTGAAGGGCTGTGTCAGGCCTGGTAAACTGGCGGCGCCCAAGACAAACGTAACCCAAATGTGGCGCTACCAACAAGTACCAACAACCCTAAGACTGTGCAGAAGCAGTTTGCATTTAACAATATCAAACCTGAGAGAATTTTATCTCACAAAAACACAAAGGCCGTTTTGTGTAGGTTAGTGGTTCTGTGTAGCTACAGTACAAATCTGGCCCCCGGTGTGGTGCAGTGGAACAGCCCTGGTCTACGCGATTAAACTGTTGCAAAAGGAAACTTCTTGGAGCTTTCAGCATTTGGATATCCTTTCCTCCCGGCTGTGACTCGTCACTCGGGTTGAGTCAACTCAATCCTGGACCCGGACCGAAGTTCGGGTCCAACGTGCGCTCGACTAGCTGCTTTTCCATCTTGAGCCGAGTGTACACCAAAGGACTTTCGCTAGGATTTTTCAGGTCCCGGACAGATTTTCAAGATAATCGGGAGAATCAAGAGAGTCCTAAGGAAATGTCTTCGTCTTAAAGGTTGTTGAGAGTGCACGCCCAGCCGTGATTTGATTTGAGACGGTCAGAAAGTGATTATGGGGTTGGTTCGATATTATCTTGAGTCTCGGGGTCCTTCAGTGTGAAGTCGGATGTGTGATCCCTGTTATCACCGTCCTGCTAGACCCTACAGTGTGTGCACGACTGGGATGGAAAGGAATTCTTTAAATGTGTGGTGCTGGCTTCTGAAAGTCTTTGGGAAGTATTTTGGTGTATCCCTGCTGTCTGAGCAACCTAAAGAGTTAGAGTAGGGTTAGCTTGGTTTAGGTTAGGGTTTACTTCTTCTAACTAAGGGCTGAACACTGTTAACTACTCCAGACAATTAGCTTGTATTTATTCGCCAGAGGTGGTCAGGTCATGGGCTCCTCCACCCCCTGGAGCCTTGATGTTGTGGGATCCAATCCCACTGGATCACACTTTTCCTTTACCTCCTACTTAGTGACATTCTTGACTCCACCCGCCCCCCCTTTTATTCGAATATGGCAGAAAAACGAAAAAGGGCAAAAGGTGCGTAGAGGTTACCGACGAGTATCCTGAAAAACAATTCAACTAAATCCAGTTTCAAACCGTATGTATCCATCTTTAAATGTGATGTCAGCTTCTTCAGTCTGGACATTCCTCACGCTCGTCAAGTGCATGCGTGAATGTGAACGCAGGCTTGTTGAATTGGTTTTGGGAAGACGGGTCAAAGAGGGCCACAATGTACAGATTGTATCGCTAAGTCTTTCAGCAACACCGGCAAATCTTGTCTCCATCTGTGTCCATCTTCGTTTTCCGACCCACTTTGCTTCCAAAACGAAGCTACAGATTGAACAGTTTGATGACGAGCAGACATCTGAGCGGCTGTTGAAGCTTATTCGAACCCCCCCGTCCGGTCCATTCCAGCCCCTTTCCCTGGTTTTGAAGCGGTGAAAATGTTATTGGTACAATCTTCAAGGTCATTGATCTGGGTTTTGCTCTTTGGTTCTCCCTCTGTTTTTCTTCCTGTTATCAACGGTTTTGTTGACGGAAAGAGTCTTTGGGTTTTTGCTGATGTACATAGAACTGTGAATAGGATGGATCTGTTTTTTTTCTTCAGATAATATTTATGGTGAGTGAGGGCCTGATTGTACTCTATGGAATGTTCAATGTATTTAAAAAAAAAAACAACTTAAGAGATCTGTCCTCTACACTGCGAGTCTGCTGTCATGACACTACAGTGTTTGGGGGTGACATATCATCTGTGATACTGTGCCGTATTGCAACACCGACAGTGTCGCTCAAGTCTAACAACAACAACAGCAACAAAATATATATTACCATGGTTTACTTGAACTCAGGCGTATGCATTTAGCCATTTTTCTGTTAGAAGAAAAAAAATTCCAAAGCTGTGAGACTGACCACCCCCAAAACACCCCATACCTCCACAGACATCAGTTCCCCAAAACTAGCTGGCAAAAACACGGACGTCCGCGTCACGATAACTTAAAACATGAGCATGGTGACACTTTAATAACTGACAAAAAATAATAACGACGAC
>NC_137208.1:1554990-1564990 GCF_960531495.2 Zeus faber
TACGGCGGTGTCCTGGGGTGCAGCATGATGAATGATTTTTAAACTAGTTTCATGTAACGCTGCTTTTTTGGTCGAACCTAAAAATGGCCAACATGCAACCCCAACACCTATAGATACAGATATCTATACATTGGTGAAGGGTTCAACTCTTCTTCGGGAGTTGGTTCTTCTCGAGTGAGTTTTTTTCCAACTCTTCGTTCATTTGATTCAGTTGCTGAGCGAGGGAAGACATTCTAGTGAACGATGAACAAGAGTCAGAAGAGTCGGTCGGGTTGCCCAGCAACCAGACCAGAGGTGTTCCCAATCCAACTCAGGGAGTGGGCGGGGTTTTGGGGGTGGTGGGCGGGGCTACAGCAGCATCCAGGGTCATAGCACGATCAATTTTTAAGCTGTAGTTCCATGTAATGCTGGTTTTTATGCAAACTTTAACATGCAACATGCAACCTCAGCAGCTATAGATAAAGAGATCTATACTCCTAGACATTAGTGATGAAAGATTTGACTCTTTTCTGGATTTTTTTCGACTCTTGTTTCTTTTGATTTAGTTGGGGTAAGACACAACGAGCAAGGGAAGACTTCCTGAACTATTCATGAAGTCAGAAGATTTGTTTTGTCCACCCGGCAATCCAGAGCCAAGGTGGTGGGCGCAGTGGGTGGGGCTACAGCGGTGTCCTGGGGCGTAGCTCGGTTCCATAGCGGCCGCGGCGGCGGTGGGAGGGGGGTGGCGGCGGCAGCGGCTCCTCCTGCGTGATGACGTTGAGATGTCGCCCAGCCAGCCGCTCGGCACCACGCAGCTTCACCTGCAGCTCCCGCGCTTCCTGCTGCGCCCTGCGGGTGGCGTTGCGGGCACTGCGGAGCGAGTGCTTCACCTTGCGCACGCGCTCCTTTAGCTGCCGGTTCCTTCGCTCGGCGGCAGCCAGGCGCTCCTGCAGCATCCTGCCGCGCTCCTCCTCCTCGAACAGCGCCCCCTGAACCGAGGAGCACAGCAGCTGGAGAAGGGAGGGAGGGAGGGACAGATGGAGAGATAGTTAGGAAAGTGTTGCAAATCCACATTACAACTTCGTGAGAGTCTCTGCCACAGGTAAGGGATAAGGGACTTTCTGGCCATGGTGCGCCAACATGGTGAGAGTTTTTATTATAACCTTGAACAGTTAGGTATGCTGGCCACAAGTACCAATCGCAATTGATAATGATGAATATTATTATAATAATAATGATGATGATGATGATAATCCTTTCGGGCGCAGGAGGAATGGCGTTACGCTGCTGGGCTGCTGATGAGCCCATTCGCCGACCTTCTCTGCAAGACGGACAAACATTAAGAAATCTCCCTGCCTCAAGTCGGACCAATCAGTGCTGCGCAGTGCTGATTGGGCAGCTTGGCGGCCACGGGGAAGGGAACTTTGCTGTCGTCCGCAGCTGGTGCTTGACCACGCCCCTTTGTCCGCCACCTACCCCTACTGCCCGCCTTAGGCCAGGGAGCTGTCGAGCCAACAGCCGACCCCCCCCCCCACACCCAGAGCGGGAGACAAAGTTAGCCACGACCATCTGTGCCGCCGGTGGAAGTTAAATGGCTGGAGAGCCAGGTACTACCGGGAGATCCGGGCATTTGTGTCCTTCATGCGGTGGAGCCAATGCAGCGAGCTGTGGTCCGAACAGAGGGTGAAAGCTCGTCCCAGGAGGTAGTAGCGGAGGGAACCGACTGCCCATTTGATACCGAGACACTCCTTCTCTACCGTGCTGTACCTCAACTCCCGCTCAGAGCTTGTGGCTGAGGTACAGCACCGGACACTCGGTCCCCTCCACCTCCTCGTAGAGGACGGCGCCCAGCCCTCTGTTCGACACGTTGGTCTACAAACAGAAAGGGAGAGAGAAGTTAGGGTTGAACAGCACTGGCTTCCCACAGAGAGCTGACTTTACACTCGCAAACGCCTGCTGGCACTTCCCTGACCACTGGAACGGATCTGGAGCACCCTTTCGAGTTAAGTCGGTCAAGGGGCTGGTTAGCATCAAAAAGTTGGGGACAAACCTCCTATAGTAACGGACCAGCCCCAAGAACTGCCTCACCTCCTCCTCGGTCTTGGGTCTCGATGTGTTTGCGAGCGCATCGGTTTTATCAAGCTGGGGTCAGACCAAGCCTTCGCCCAAGTAGTACCCCAGATATCGTACCTCCCGCCGTCCCATGGCACACTTTTTTGGGTTGGCGGTGAGCCCAGCCTACCTCAGGGACTCAAGCACAGCGCCCACGTGCTGCATATGCTGCTCCCAGGTCTTGCTGTGAATGATAACGTCATTTAGGTAGGCCGCGGCGTATGTTACATGTGGATGAGGTGGCTGGGGCACCGAACAACCAGAACGGAAGTCTGAGAAAGTGCTACAAGCCAAACGGTGTGGAGAACGGTGAATTTTCCTTGGACTCCTGAGACAAGGTTGCGTTCGCCTATCGGTAGTTCACACAGAACCGGACTGACCCATCGGGCTTACCCACCAGCACGATGGGACTAGATCAGTCACTCGTGGACTCCTCTATTACTCCCATCTCCAGCATGACCTTTACACCGCGTTTCAAATTATTATGCAAATTGGTTTTAAGTGTCATAAACATGTAATGTTTTATTTTTCAATTCAACTCATGGATAGTTTTGTGTCTCAGGGCCCTTTGGATCACTGAAATCAATCTCAGACACCTGTGATAATTAGTTTGCTAGGTGAGCCTAGGGCCCTTTGCTAGGGCCCCTGAAGGTGTGAAAATGACCTTGGCAAAGTATATAGAGTTTGTGATTGAGAATTTCTTCCATGGTACAAAAAGAAGAATCGGGCCTTCTGAAGCAAAACCATCTTCATGCCTGACAACGCACCATCTCATGCTGCAAAGAATACCTCTGTGTCATTGGCTGCTATGGGCATAAAAGGAGAGAAACTCATGGTGTGGCCCCCATCCTCCCCTGACCTCCACCCTAATGAGACCCTTTGGAGCGTCCTCAAGAGAAAGATCTATGAGGGTGGAGGCAGTTGGCATCAAAACAGCAGCTCTGGGAGGCTGTTCTGACATCCTGCAAAGAAATTCAAGCAGAAACTCTCCAAAAACGCACAAGTTCAATGGAGGCAAGAATAGTGAAGGTGATATCAAAGAAGGCTCCTATGTTCACATGTAACTTGGCCTGTTAAGATGTTTTTGATTGAAATAGCTTTTGATTTCAGTAAATATGACTCCTAATGCTGCAAATTCAACAAATGACCATTTTCAGTTCTTAACAACCTATAAAATGTTTTGAAACTCTGTTGTGCATAATAATTTGTAACAGTGCATTTTGAGTTTTTTATTTTTGAAAAAAATACTGTTTTCACTGGGAGGTTTGTTCAATAACATTCAAATTATATCCTAATGATGACTCTGAAATTATACTGACTGTCATTTGCATCGACTATTTAGGAAAATCAGAGAAAAATATAATTAGCATAATGATTTGGAACGCGGTGTAATTCCGCCTGCAAGACCTTGTGTTTGTGTTCGGGCAGGCGATACAGCCAAGAACGCACCTTCACCCCCGGGTCGTCTCCACATGGTGGTGTATGAGGGACATGAGGCCTGGCAGGAAGGAGAAAACATCAGAGAAGCGACAATGAAGTGCAGCTACGTCCGCCCTCTGGGATAAAGAGAGATGGTCGCTTAACAGGGCTGCGGTACAATCGGCCGCTTTTTGAACCTCCGGCCCCAACTCATCCCGCTCAATGACCGTTGTGACCAGAGCCATGGACGCCCCCTCCCTCCATTCTTTTAAGAGGTTTAGGTGATAAATCTGTGTCGCCCCCTGCCTGTCAGACCGTTCGACCTCATAATCGACCTCACCAACTCTACGTGTGACCACAAAAGGCCCGTGCCACTTCACGAGCAATTCAGAGCTGGATGTAGGGGGCAACGCAAACACCTTGTCACCCGGTGCAAATCATCTGATTCGAGCCCCCTGGTCATATAAGAGGCGCTGACGTTCCTGAGCCCGGAGCAAATTTTCCCTGATAACGGACGAATCAGCGCGTGTAACTTTACTCTCAGGTCCATAACATACTGTATGTCATTCTTACTGGTGCTACGACCTTCCTCCCAGTTTTCTTAATTAGGTCCAGCACCCCCACGGGTCTCCTGCCAAAGATGAGTTCAAATGGAGAAAATCCGGTGTAGGCTCGGGGAACCTCCCGTAGTGCAAACAATAGGGGTCCAACCACTTACGGCTATCGTGGTGAACAAACTTTTGAATCATGTTTTCCAGCTTTTATCAAAGCACTCCACTAGGCCGTTGGTCTGGAGATGGTAAACGCTGGTCCGAATTGAGCGGACACCCAGTATCTCGTAATGTTCCGGAAGTGTACATGACACAAAGGTAATGCCCTGGTCGGTCAGGATGTCCTTCGGAATCCCGACTCAGGAGATGACCTGCAACAGCGCCTGCGCCTCACTTTTAGCAGTAATACTGCGCAGGGGCACTGCTTCTGGGACCGGGTTGCATAATCCTCTAGGACTAACACAAAACAATACCCGCAGGCACTGCGGTCTAACGGCCCGATGAGGTCCATAGCGAGTCTTTCGAACCGGACCTCGACTAGGGGGAGGGGCCTCAACGGTGCTCTTGGCCAGAGGGTTGACTAACTGGCACTCAGGACAGACAGCGCGCCATTTACGCACATCTGCCCAAATGCCCGGCCAATAGAAGCAGGTCGTTATCCGCTGTCGCGTTTTCTCATGACCAAGGTGACCGGTCATCGGGTTATGGTGAGCCGCCGGGAAGTGCTCTTCCAGGCTCTTCAGCACCAACAACTGGGTTCTCTCCTCTCCTGAGTGTCACGGCTCACTCGATATAACCTGTCCCTAATCACGAAAAATACGGGTGAGTGAGCACGGCGTCTTGGCGCTTAACTACCCCCTCAAGGGCCCTGCGTAGGGTGTTGTCTCGTTGTTGCTCAAGCGGAAAAATCGTCAATAGGGAAGGTCAAAGGGACCGGGGAAGATCCTATTTAGCATTCTGCTGCCCCTACACCCATCGCACTTGTTGACGACCCCTCCGCATCACCGTGCGCCACGCAACGCCCCGGGTCGAAACCAGGAGTTGCAGGACCATCATCTGCGGTCCAGCAAAGCCCGATGTCTTCCTCCTTGTAGCCTTACCAATACTTGGTAGGCCCCTTTCCGACCGGGCGAGGGGTCCGGTGGGCCAGCAAACCAGACCATTTTGCCAAGTTCCATCCGAGGACAGTCGTGGCCGGGCTGCCTGCAGTGTCTGCACCCCTGCCCAGACGTTTGTGCAGCTGCCTGATTTACCATGGCAGCACCGCCCTGGGAGCTGAGGGGGGACAGAGAGGGGACAGCACGGGAAGGGGAGAAAGCGTCCCACGGCACCACAGAACCCGGCGAATCCCTCGTAGGTCCAGGGGTCGGCCGTAGCGCCCCCCCGGACATTGTCCTCTGGGGCACGATGGGCTGGGGACCCAGCGAACCCATGTGGGTCCTGGGAATGGCTGCGGGTCTGGTGGCCGGTCAAGGGGGCTCACGCTGGGGAGGACGCGCCCCAGCTGGCAGCAAAGGTAGTCAGTAGGATATTAGTCTAATTCGAGGCAGCTTGGCAGCCGCAGGAAAGGGAACTGGAGCTAGTCAATCCCCTCTGCAGCCATGCATTGAGCTAACACAGTTAGAACAGAACCGGGGTGTTTTTAAAGGGCCTTTACTCAAAAACATGTTTTACTGACAATTTATGGTCGTTCATAATCAACTCGGGTCAATGTTATCAATCGAAACGGCAAAAACATTTGAAACCTTAAATCAAAAAACATCAAGGTTTATTGTAGCTGCCGTTTCCATGGTTTCAAGACAAACAACAGCCAGAACTGGTAGAATCCTGATGGGTTGGATCTCTGAGGTCCTGCCTCTTTCATTTGCCGCAGATATTTTGGTTTCTCACACAAAAATATCCAGAATGGCGTATTTCTGGGTTGCCAGTTTGAAGTTATGGGCCAGGAACGAAGGTATGGACCGGATCTAGACGCCTTCCCAGCATGCACTCTGGGCGGGAACAAAGCGGCTCTTCTTCTTCTTTGGTGCTTTTAAACTGCGGCTCCTTAGTTAAACCCAAACAGTAGTTTCACTGCTAGACTGTGACACATACACACACACACACACACACACACACACACACTACTTTCTCCTGACAAAACATCCAGGTTACCTGCCGCATGCTGGGAGGCATCATCTGTCTAAACACAGCTGAAACACACACACACACAAGTACTGTACACACACACACTTTGGCCTGAGGACGAGTCGAGGTCTCACTCTTTAAATCCTCCAACACAAACGACAGGAAGTCTTAAAACCTGAAGCATCTGGGGGGAGAGAGAGAGAGACAGACAGAGAGGGAGACAGACAGAGAGAGAGACAGACGGAGAGACAGACAGACAGAGAGGGGGGGGTTAAAAGAAGCGTTAATTGAAGGGTTTGGCAGAAGAAGGAAGGCGTGGAAGCAGAGGAGGTGAGACAGCTTGCTGTGTGTGGTTGTCATGGTGCTGGAGCAGGGAGCAGCCCTGAGGTGACGCTGACCCTCACCCTGCTTGAGGCTTTTAGGGCTTTTCCTGTTTTCCAGAGCAGGTGGCGCCGAAAAATGTTTCAGATTCCACTTCAAATACATCAATGATGGAAAGCAGCTCCTGCGTTGCAAGCTCCAAACTGGCAGGCTGCAGTGAGCGATGAGGTGATGAGCTCCAGCAGAACAGCAGCTCCTGCGTTGCAAGCTCCAAACTGGCAGGCTGCAGTGAGCGATGAGGTGATGAGCTCCAGCAGAACAGCAGCTCCTGCGTTGCAAGCTCCAAACTGGCAGGCTGCACTGAGTGATGAGGTGATGAGCTCCAGCAGAACAGCAGCTCCTGCGTTGCAAGCTCCAAACTGGCAGGCTGCAGTGAGCGATGAGGTGATGAGCTCCAGCAGAACAGCAGCTCCTGCGTCGCAAGCTCCAAACTGGCAGGCTGCAGTGAGCGATGAGGTGATGAGCTCCAGCAGAACAGCAGCTCCTGCGTTGCAAGCTCCAAACTGGCAGGCTGCACTGAGTGATGAGGTGATGAGCTCCAGCAGAACAGCAGCTCCTGCGTTGCAAGCTCCAAACTGGCAGGCTGCACTGAGTGATGAGGTGATGAGCTCCAGCAGAACAGCAGCTCCTGCGTTGCAAGCTCCAAACTGGCAGGCTGCAGTGAGCGATGAGGTGATGAGCTCCAGCAGAACAGCAGCTCCTGCGTTGCAAGCTCCAAACTGGCAGGCTGCAGTGAGTGATGAGGTGATGAGCTCCAGCAGAACAGCAGCTCTGTGTCCATCACAACAAGTTTCACTCTGAAAGTCACAACTATCAGTCGTGACAAAGGTTCCACTTCTTTTGGGGAGTGGCTTCCTGACGACTCACTGGCTAAAAAGAGTCGTTGCCTTTGTCCCACTCTGGCTTGGTTGGGTCGGGTGGGTGTAACGCACGCTGAGCGAGGGAGGACTTCCTCCACCCTCAACCAGAGGAGGAACAAGAGTCGGTTCGATTCCCCGTCGGGAACGCAACTCTCGCAGGAAGCGTTTCATTCTGTCAGGACTCAGTGTTTTATTAATTTTGAAAATCATCTCAACGTTCATTTGTGATTATTTTCAGTTTGTTGTTGTCGTTCTGTTTTTTTTACCAAACAACACCTCCTCCTTCTCCTCCTCCTCCCCTGACTCCTCCTCCTGCTCTGACTCTGAAGAAGTAGAAGAAGTAGAAGTAGTAGTAGTAGAAGAAGAAGTAGAAGAAGAAGTAGTAGTAGAAGGATTAGTAGAAGTAGAAGAGGTAGTAGAAGTAGAAGTAGAAGAAGTAGAAGTAGAGGTAGAAGAAGAAGTAGAAGTATGAGTAGTAGAAGTAGTAGTAGTAGTAGTAGAAATAGAAGTAGTAGAAGTAGAAGTAGTAGTAGTAGTAGTAGTAGTAGTAGTAGTAGAAGTAGTAGTAGAAGTAGAAGTAGTAGTAGAAGTAGAAGTAGTAGAAGTAGAAGGCAGCCTTGTAGTAAAATCTAACTACTTGAAGAACATAAGAAATATAAATCATGTAAAATGGTTGAATCATCTCCTGGAACCAAACAGTAAAAAAGAGCTAAAAAAGAGCTTTCCACTACTCTACTGCTACTCTACTGCTACTCTACCGCTACTCTACCTCGACTGCTACTCTACCTCTACTGCTACTCTACCGCTACTCTACCTCGACTGCTACTCTACCTCTACTGCTACTCTACCGCTACTCTACCTCTACTGCTACTCTACCTCTACTGCTACTCTACTCTACCTCTACCTCTACTCTACCTCTACTGCTCCTCTACCTCTACTGCTCCTCTACCTCTACTGCTCCTCTACCTCTACTGCTACTCTACCTCTACTGCTACTCTACCTCTACTGCTACTCTACTCTACCTCTACCTCTACTCTACCTCTACTGCTACTCTACCTCTACTGCTACTCTACCTCTACCTCTACTCTACCTCTACTGCTACTCTACCTCTACTGCTACTCTACCTCTACTGCTACTCTACCTCTACCTCTACTGCTACTCTACCTCTACTGCTACTCTACCTCTACCTCTACTGCTACTCTACCTCTACTGCTACTCTACCTCTACTGCTACTCTACCTCTACCTCTACTGCTACTCTACCTCTACCTCTACTGCTATTCTACCTCTACTGCTCCTCTACCTCTACTGCTACTCTACCGCTACTCTACTTCTTCTCTACTCTCCCTCTCCTCTATCTACTGGTAAGAATAAAGAGTCCTGCTCATGACAGCTGCTCAGGCTGACTGGAGGCCTCAACGTTGGGACTGAGGCTCCTCTTATCGTTCTTATTGATCTGGGCTATTTGACCTTTGACCCTGAGAACGGTCAATATCCGTCCAGTCCACCTGGAGGAACCAGACGAGGCCACGCCCACCTGAGCCACGCCCCCCGCTTTGATCTGCCACCTCTCACGGTGTGTGTGTGTGTGTGTGTGTGTGTGTGTGTGTTCATTTACCAAGTGGCAGGAATTTGACTCTGCAGCCGTTTGCATTACAGTTGCAATAACAAATCTACTCTACTTCTACAGCACCTTTGCTCTACCTCCACCTCCACCTCCACCCTCTATATGTGTGGTTGTATGTTTTCTTTCTTCAGATGGTCATGTGACTCACATCTGGTCAGACAGATGTACATGTAATCTGCCCGTAACCGTGGGCAACTGAATCACCTGGTTTTCAATAATGGTCTGGAACCTTCTGCAAATACTTTGATGTCTGTGTGTGTGTGTGTGTGTGTGTGTGTGTATTGGCTTTGACATTGAGCGAACAGGCAGGATTTATCTTTTCAGCTGTTTAGAGGCAGGACAACACACACACACACACACACACACGTTCATATATTATTTTGTATGTGTTTGTATGTATTATTGGATGTTTATTCATGGAATTCCATCCAAAATAGTTTCCACTTGGATGGTTGGCCCCCACAAGGAGGCGGTCCTTCTCGGGGGGAAACAGGAACCGTTGAGGGGGCGGAGATGACATGATGAACGACTCTGATTGGTCAAACACAAGCTACACGAGCCCGACCGCCACCCGTGAATCCCAGCAGCCATGCGATACGAACTGACCCCGGCTACGTTTTGAACGGAGGAGGCGGAGGAGGAGAGGTGAGCCGCCCCCGGGTGGGGAGGCTGTGCAGTGCGCCTCCTACCTGGCTGTCCTCCTGCTGCTCCCACTCGGGGCTGTGGACCGCCAGCCCGGCGCCGTGGCTGCAGTTGGAGAACTGGAAGAGGCTGGAGAAGGTGCGCCGGTTCTCCGCCGTGTCGGGGAAGACGGCGTCCTGGAAGTTGACGGCGTGCGGCAGGAGGTTGTAGTTGTCGTCCATTCTGCCGAGGGAGGGAAGGTGTAAAAAATTATGACAAAGGCTTCGTTAAAGAATATTTTTGGTTCAAGATTTAATTTTATGGG
>NC_137208.1:1569990-1577490 GCF_960531495.2 Zeus faber
TTTCCGTCAATCGTAGGCTTTGCCAAACAACATCACTGTACCCGGGCCTCCATGCCTTTCCCCACCGACATCGGCAATGGAACATATTTAGCTCGGAAGTGGAGACACGCAACAGGGTTCCGAGTGGGACTCGAACGCAGCATTCCATGGCGCCTGTTGGGAGGCTCTATCTTGTGCGCAGGCGCAGTGAGCGTGTACGCGCGTCGCCGATCTCCACAGCCCGAGGACGGAGGCTCCGCCCCCCGAGCGGTGACGCGGGCGGAAGTAGCAGCGGAGCCAAACACAGGAGCGAGGAGCCCGGACCCGAGGAGCCCGGACCCGAGGAGCAAGGTAGGCCCGGCCCGGAGCCCCCGGAGCCCCCCGAGCCCCCCGAGCCCCCCGAGCCCCCGGAGCCCCCGGAGCCCCCGGAGCCCCCCGAGCCCCCCGAGCCCCCCGGGGCGTCCGCTGTGAGCACAGAGCGGTCCTTCCTGTCGCTGGTGGTTGGAGCCATGTTATGAAGTTTGAAAAGGAGACGAGGCCACACTGCGAGAAACGAAAGTGGAAGGAACATGAGAGAATATCAAACTATTACAACTACTACAAATACCACAGCATCATCATATTAAAAAGGGTCATAATGATTAAACATCATATATATATATATATATAGTGTCATAATGATTAAACGTCATGACGTTAAAACATAATATAGTGTCAATGCTAAAACGTCATAATATAAAAAGTGTCGTACTGATAAAACGTCATCGTGATAGTGTCATAGTATAAAAAGTGTCAATGATAAAACGTCATAATGTTAAAACGTCATAACATAAAAATGTGTCAATGATAAATTGACACATTGTTAAAACGTTACAATATAAAAAGTGTCAGCGATAAAACGTCATAATATTAAAAAGTGTCATATTGATAAAACGTCATAATATAAAAAGTGACATAATGTTGGCGTGGGGGGCTTGCTCAGGTGGTGCAGCAGGTGTGTGCAGTCCTTGCAGCCTGTTCCTTGCAGCCTGTTTTCACCGGCCAAAAGAGAACATTGGTCTTAGTCTTATTGTCTTATTTAGTACATTTTTCATTTTAAAGAGGACGTATTATGATCCTTTTTACACATGTTATTATAGGTCTCTGAGGCCCCTAAACATGTTTTTGAAGTTTTTTGCCAAAGATACCGCTCAGATTATGCATTTGAGCCATTGTGACAAGCCTCTAAAACCCGACTGTTCCACAACAAGCTGTTTCAGTGTGTGTAGCTTTAATTGTGAACGCGCAGCCAAGCCCCTGGTTCTGTCAGCCAGTAAGCTTTGAGCACCGGTTCCTAGTTGTGAGCCAAGGAGCTTTGAGCTTTACTTCGAGATTCAAGATTCAAGATTCAAGATTTTTATTTGTCACATACACATACATACTTCCATACATATATGCAGTGAAATGTAATGCAACGCACCCGGTGATAGCACACAAGAAGTCCTAGGAAAAAATAAAAATAAAATAAAATAAAAAGTAGAAAATTACTTTCTAATAGACCGACTAACTGACTCCTAAAACGTAATACAGTAAGTGGAATACTTATAGAATAAGATAAAAAATATATAGAATAAAATACAATAAAAAATAAATTGAAATAAAATGGAATAGGTTGAAGGAATATGCCTATGTATATACAGATATGTGCATTTAAAGTGGCATGTGAATTAAAGTGGCATGTGAATGTGAATAGTGTGAGGTAGTGTTTGGGATAATACAGCACAGTATACAACAGTACGGCGCAGCAATACGGCATCACGAACAACCCTGAACAGTGATACAGTATGCGGTACAGTATGCTACATACAGTACAGTAGGTAGTGGAGCCTAGTGCATGGCTCAGTTAGGACCCCTGGTGAGGTCAGCATTGACAGTTCTAATGGCTTGATGTAGAAACTCCGTCTCAGTCTCTCTGTTCTCGCTGCGTGACTGCGGAGGCGCTTGCCTGACCGCAGCAGCTGAAACAGTCCGTTGTTGGGGTGATGAGGATCCTTCATGATCCTACGGGCTCTGCTACTACACCTCCTGGTGTATAACTCCTGCAAGGGGGGGAGGGTAGTTCCAGTGGTACGTTCAGCTGAACGCACCACCCTCTGCAGGGCCCGCCTGTCCTGGGCAGTACAGTTCCCAAACCAGGCAGTGATGTTGCCTGTCAGGATGCTCTCCACTGCTCCAGAGTAGAAGGACTTGAGGATCCTCACCGAGACCCGGAATTTCCTCAGCTGCCTGAGGTGGTAGAGACGCTGCCTCGCCTTTCTCACCAGAGTGTCTGTGTGAACAGTCCATGTTAAGTCCTCTGTGATGTGGACTCCCAGATATCTGAAGCTGCTCACCCTATCGACAGAAGTCCCATTAATCCACAAGGGCGCGTGCGTCCTCGATTGTGATCCACGCCTAAAGTCCACAATCAGCTCCTTGGTTTTGCTGACGTTCAGGTGGAGGCTGTTGTCCTGGCACCAGAGTGACAGGTCAGCCACCTCCTCGCGGTAGGCCTTCTCATCGCAGTCGGTGATCAGGCCCACGACCACGGTGTCGTCAGCAAACTTGATGATGGTGTTGGAGCTGGACCTGGCCACACAGTCATGTGTGTACAGGGAGTACAGTAGGGGGCTGAGGACGCAGCCCTGGGGGGATCCTGTGTTCAGGGTGAGGGAGCTTGACATGTACTTCCCCACCTTGACCACCTGGGGGCGGCCTGTGAGGAAGTCCAGGATCCAGGTGCACAGCGGAGCATTCAATCCTAGCTCCAACAACTTGACAGCCAGTCTGGTGGGAACTATGGTGTTGAAAGCTGAACTATAATCAATGAACAGCATTCTCACATAGGCCCCCTTCTGGCCATCCAGGTGCGTGAGCGTGGTGTGCAGTACCTGGGAGACCGCGTCATCCGTGGATCTGTTCTGCCGGTACGCGAACTGCAACGGGTCCAAGGTGCGGGGGAGAGAGGCGCAGATGTAATCCTTATTCAGCCTCTCGAAACACTTCATGACCACCGAGGTGAGGGCCACCGGACGGTAGTCATTCAGGCAGGTTGGAGAGGCGATCTTCGGGACAGGAACGACGGTGGACCTCTTGAAGCAGGATGGGACCACTGATTCAGCCAGGGAGATGTTGAATATTGTGGTGAACACCGGAGCTAGCTGGTTAGCAGAGGTCTTCAGTACTCGTCCAGATATGCCGTCTGGACCCGCAGCTTTCCTGGTGTTCACCCGCATCAAAGCCCTCCTGACCTCGTGCACGGACACTGAGAGTGCGCGCTCATCCCCAGCGGTGTAGCTCCAATTAGCCGGCGAGCTAGCGGTGCTGCTGCCAGACTCGAACCGCGCATAAAAGGAGTTCAGTTGGTTGGCCAGGGAGGCGTCCACACTCGTGGCTGGGGAGGAGCTGCTCTTGTAGTTTGTTATTGTTCGCAGCCCCTCCCACAAGCGTCTTGTGTCCCCCCCGCTCCATCTGCAGCTCCACGGTGTCTCTGTAAGACACTTTTAGGTTTCGTGGGATTTACTCTGTAACTTTCAATCATTTCACCTCCTCAGTCCAACAAAATCTGTTTCGGATCAAATGAGAAATAATCAGTGCGGAATCTGGAGGTTTTCTAGGAGGTTCCTGCTTTGGTTGCCGTGCTCCAGGCTGGTGGGAGGCACGGACGCTGCACGGACGCTGCACGGACGCTGCAACCTCGGCAAATCAAATCAATAAATACATCTGTTGTAAAAACACAATTATTATCGGTTTTGTTTGGAGAAACGAACAGCGGATGGGACGGAGCGGACGACCATATAAGGAAACCCGTGACCAGCTGACGTCAGCTCGTGCAGAGAGTAGAAAAACCCTCTGGATGGTGCGTTCAGGGCGGTGGGAATCCTGAGCGTTTTGTCACAGACATGACTTTGTCATTAGTTTACCTCATTATTGGACACTTTGACCACGCCTGCTATGAACTCCCCACACTGGAACATTATATATATGACAGAAAATAAGGAAAAGCACAACAGGTCTCCTTTAAGAATAGTCTGTAATAGTCTGTTGGTGAGACCTTCCCAATCTCAGGACAAGTTGCCTTGTTCAAGCCGCAGACTGAGAAGCCAAACTCTGCTCCCTCTGCCGCCTGGAAAACGACCGTTCGTTTTTTAATGAGGTTTTCAATGTTTTGAATTGGCTATTTTGGAAACAGTATCATGTTTTAGAGCGTTTTGAATTGGATATTACAAAAACAAGATTTTCTATTTCACTGTTGACAGAGAACATGGAGACAGTCGGTCGCTTACTAAATGTGTTTAAATGGGATAAATGGACTGTAAATTTCAGTTAGATAAAAAAATAAAGTCTGGGGACAGTGCCGTTGTTTTTGGTGTTAAAACTAGTTTTCTGGCCTGGTATTGGTACTAGTAGTGATATTGGTACTGGTTTTGTTACTGTTACTGGTTTTGTTACTGTTACTGGTTTTGGTACTGGTATTGGTACTGGTATTGGTATTTTTTAAACAGTATCCAGCCGTAGTTTTGTGAGTGGAAAACAACAGTGAGACCTGTCTGTCTTATCTGCTGTCGTCGTCTTACAGGATGACGTTGTGAACGCGCTCGAACTTTGACTGCTTATTATTGTATGGAGAACGAGTCATGTGACTGGAGGCGTCGTCACTGGACCACGCCTTTAAGCCCAGTCTGAATGTATTTCTGTAAACAGCTCAAACTCTTTTACTTCTCCTGTGCGTCGTGTTGTGTCATGCACCCTGCTGTTATTCAGTTTACTCAGAGCTTTAACAAGTCGTATTTAAGTTGTTTGTTCATGTTGTCCATGTCAGCAGCCACGCTGTGGGCTCCACACCTCATTTACCAAACCATCATAACATAAACCACCATCATATTCAACCATCATAATATGTTTAAAATTATTATAATAAAAAATTAAAGAAGTGTGATAACACTAAACCATCATAATACGGTGAAGTGTTTAAAATAATAACTTAAATAGAAATCGGTCCTAACGTGTATTTCCTGCTGTTTTTTTCGGCGTCGTGGCTCCGTTTCGCTGATCACTTCATTGAATTTGAAGGAAAGAATGACTCGTTTCTACACAGTCTGCAGCAGATGATAAGGATCTCCCTCTGTCTCTCTCTCACTCTCCCCCCCTGTCTCTCTCACTCTCCCCCGGTCTCTCTCACTCTCCCCCTATCTCTCTGTCTAAAATCAATTCAAAGCTTCATTAACACGCCGCTGGGAGTCTCCCGCTGCAGGTTCAGCTTTAGGGAGGGAGACAAGAGTCTTTCAGGCGCTCGTTGGCCATCATGGCGTGAACAGAAAGGCTCGCTGGCCCAGTCAACACTGGGCTGCGTTATATTCAGGGGTGTTTCTAATAGGGCTGAACGATTGATGCAGAGAAATGTAAATCAAGTCCAGCATTGTTGGAAAGAGACACAATGAGATATATAATAGATATATAGATATACTCATGTAAATAATATAAATTATATTTGTTTTGAAGTCCTTGAAAATTAAGAAATAGTGGTTAGAAAAGTTCTTAAGTCCTTGATTTTCAGATAGTTTCAGTCAGTTCAATGAATCCATCTTTCCTCCAAGTATAATATACAGACTTTCTTCTCTGTTCATTTGATGTTTGATTAAATTCCGGGGCCGTTTTTTTGTTTGTTTGTTTTTTAAATTGTTTTAATATAACTTTCTGGAATCTGACCGTGTGCAGCATGGCCTCTGGAGCTCCAGTGATGAACGGAGACGTGATGCGTGGAACCCTGGAGGAAACCCTGCACCAGATCAACAAGCTGATCCAGGAGAACAGAGAGCTGAAGGGTGAGAGGGGGAGGAGGGGGGAGGGAGACACAGGGTTTTTTGATTTTTCTCTTTTATTTTACACCCATTTCTCACCCCGGTCCCACATGCGACACAGTTGAAGCATTATGGAAATGAAACTTTAATACAAACATTAAAAAAAATAGCCTGTTTCCCACACCGCTCAGATCCTCCCTCTGGTGGCCGGTGGATGAACTACGTCAGCTTGTTTTTTTCCCCAGAACAACAGGAAGTGGTTTTCTCAGCTGGACATTGACCGTGTTCCGTGAACGAGTTTAAAACTCCCTCGATATAGAGTTTGCAATGTGTGAACAAATACACAAATCACTGACATCATAAGAGCTTTGTGGATAGTGACTGTGGTGACCTCCGAGGGGAACGTTAACAACGTTGTTATTTTGTATTTGTGATTTATGAGCTTGGCTTTAAGCCCAATTCCAATAAAAACTTGGGCGACGTCACTTCCGTAGTTTCGTAGCGTCGGACCCAAACTCGTCGCACGAGTCCGAAAATGTGAAGCGTCCCGGAGCATCGACGCACAGGGAAGTTCTGCGGCGCGGGGGGGCGGGGCTTCTGAACCTTTCCTGTCCGGAATCCGACTTTCCATGGGAATGAATGTCTGGTTCGGTCGTTTGTTGGATCCGGTGTGACGGCGGCTTGAACGTGCCGTCCATAATAACACAAAACTGCCGATATAAATGGGAAGATAAAAGTTTGGACAGTCAATCAACGTTAGAAATAATAACTTATATTGAATAATGAAATGGAACTAAAGATTATTGAGACAAAATATCATTTATAAATGAAAAGGATCATTGGGCCCCATCTGGACTTTGGAAACAGAATGAGGTCTAGGAAATGGTGACTTTCCACCCTCGTGGGGCCCCAAACACGAGGTGATGGTGGTTTGTGCCCCGTCCCCAGAGGCCCTGAGGCAGACCAACATGTCCATGAAGGAGCGCTTCGAGGGGCTGTCGGTCTGGAAGGACAAGCAGAGTGAGGACAGGGAGTTCCTGGAGCAGCGGCTGGAGGAGGCGCGGGGCCACATGGAGGCCCTCACCGCCCACAACCAGGAGCTCAGCAGAAAGGTGGAGGAGCTGGAGAGAGGAGGAGGAGGAGCAGGAGGCGGCGGCGGTGGAGGAGAGGATGGGAGGAGCCAGCAGGTGGGTGAGGGGGAGGCGGAGAAGGAGGGATTGAGTAGCTTCATGCGGTCTTCTGGTCTCTGGGATGATCGTGATGATCAACCACTCACAAACCATTTCAACCTTAAACGACTCAGGATCCGCAAAACACTAAAAAAGAAAATCGTTTGCGTGCGATTTGCCGATTTTTCAACTCGATTGTTTGACTTTGGTTTGCCGAATCTGAGTCTGGATTCGTCCAGTCTGAATTGGACGAATAGAGCCGTGGCTCAATTGATCTGTTTTGCCTTAAAATTCTAGCGTCAACCATTCAAACAGTGGAACCCTAACGCGCTGACCCTGCTCTTGCTAGGCGGGGTCCGCCACCCAGGGGGCGGAGCTGGAGGCCCTGCGCGCTCAGCTGGCTCGGCTGCAGGCGGAGAAGAACGACCTGGTCGCCATGAACTCAGAGCTGCAGCTGAAGGCGAGTCAGGGCGCGTCGGAGGACTCCTTCATCGAGGTCATCAGGGTGGTGCGTCCCAGCTGAATACTCATCA
>NC_137208.1:1582490-1602490 GCF_960531495.2 Zeus faber
CTCCACGCTTCCCTCTCCTCTGCTCCACCCACTTCTCCCCTCTTTCCTCCACTCCTCCCTCTCCTCCACCCCCAGCAGGTTCCCAGGGAGCAGATGGAGGAGCTGCAGCTCCAGCTCTCGGCGGCGGAGGAGGCTCTGGCGAAGAAGCAGCAACAGATTGACACCATGAAGCAGGAGATCTACCGCAAGGAGGGAGAGCTGGAGACCATCTCTGTGTTCCAGGCCCAGGTGGAGGAGGGGAGGGAGGGAGGGAGGGAGAGAGAGAGGGACAGAGAGAGAGGGACAGAGAGAGAGAGAGAGAGAGAGAAGGAGGGAGAGGGAGAAAGGGAGGGAGGGAGAGAGAGAGGGACAGAGAGAGAGAGAGAGAAGGAGGGAGAGGGAGAAAGGGAGGGAGGGAGAGAGAGAGGGACAGAGAGAGAGAGAGAGAGAAGGAGGGAGAGAGACACAGAGAGAGAGAGGAGGGGGGGAGGGAGGGAGAGAGACACAGAGAGAGAGAGGAGGGGGGGAGGGAGGGAGACACAGAGAGAGAGAGGAGGGGGGGGAGCGAGGGAGAGAGACACAGAGAGAGAGAGGGGGGGGGGGGAGAGACACAGAGAGAGAGAGGAGGGGGGGAGGGAGCGAGAGAGACACAGAGAGAGAGAGGGGGGGGGGGGGGGAGACACAGAGAGAGAGAGGAGGGGGGGGGGAGGGAGGGAGAGAGCCTGTGTACCAGGCCCAGGTGGAGGAGGGAGGGCGCCTTAAAAACACATTGAAAGTGAGATTTTGACTCCACAGCACCACCTGTGTGTAGAAGCAGGTGGTGCTGTGTGTGCTGGGCTCCACCCAGCATAAACTGTAGTTTGTTGTGGCCACAAGGGGCAGCACAGTGTCAAGAGTCAAAGTCCTACTATTACAAACTTAGTGTGTGTGTGTGTGTGTGTGTGTGTGTGTGTGTGTGTGTGTGTGTGTGTGTGTGTGTGTGTGTGTGTGTGTGTGTGTGTGTGTGCGCAGGCGGAGGTGTACTCGTCGGACTTCTACGCGGAGCGCGCCGCCCGCGAGAAGATCCACGAGGAGAAGGAGCGTCTGGCGGCTCAGCTGGAGTTCGTCAAGTTGAGGAACAGTCAACTGCAGGAGGAGATGGACTCCCTGGGGAGGTACACACACACACACACACACACACACACACACACACACACAGGGTCGTCCTGGAAAATGTCATTTTCATGGAAAAGTCAGAGACAGAAAAGTCATGGAGGTCATGGAAAGTCATGGAGGTCATGGAAAAGTCATGGAAAATGGGTAGAATTTCCCATTAACAAGTTGTCCTGGAAAAGTGAAAGAAAGCCACATAAGCAGTTGTCCTGCAGCGGTTTTATGGACATCATGTGTCATTTCTGTGCAACAATATTTGATATAATTGAATAAGCAACACAACAACTGATTTAAAACGAAGTTTAATTCTGATCATAACAAACAAACAAAGTAATTCCCCCCTGGGATTATTCAAGTATTTCTGATTCTGATTCTGAAACCTCTGCTTATGCTTGTATGTAGTTATACAACTACTAATACACAGTCATCGCTATGTATATTTATATTTATAATATATAATATATTTATTGGATGTTTTCTTGTGATGTGTATATGTATATTTATATTTATAATATATTATTGGATCTTTTCTTGTGACGGGTGCAGACAGTCCCTGAACGAGATGCAGAAGAGACACGTGTCACACTCAGTCAGTCCACACGGGGGCATCGGCGCTCAGGGCGGGAGAGGTACCTGCTTTATCTAATGAGGGCTTTTACTAGCCCTCTACTGAGGGAGGAGGGAGGTGGGAGGAGGAGGGAGGAAGGGAGGAAGGGAGGGTGGTGGCGGCCACGCCCTGTGGCTCCAGCCGTGTACTGACCAGTGCCTCCCTCTCCAGGTGCGGACGTCAGGGAGTGGCAGGACCAGGGGAGCATCCCAGAACATGCCTGTCCGAAATGCAACGAGGTCCTGCCCGACCTGGACAGTCTGCAGATCCACATCATGGACTGCATCATCTGACCTGCAGGCCACGCCCTGCCACGCCCTGCCACGCCCTCCCCTGCAAAGAGTCTTCCTGTCCCACCGCCTCAGCCCCTCTGCTTTCAGGATGGAGCTTCTCTCGCTTTACACTGAATCCGACCGGGGGGGCGACGACGTCGGATTCCGCATGCCATAAGCCAGGATGCTCTGTGATAAACCCCGCCCCTCTTTGATAAGCCACGCCTCCTCCGTGGTAAGCCCCGCCTCCTCTGCGGTGCCAGGTTTCCACATCGGACGGAGGCTCCGGGCTGCGCTCACGCTATTCAGCTGCTGCGACCTTTTCAGACAATACACTAGAAGATATCATAGTCTAAACTAATATATACTGCAACTTACGTATATACGCTTAAATATATATAAATATATATACATATATATACATACATATTTATACGCGCAGTGTATGTGAAAGCTCGATCACAAACGTAGACGCAGTTCATCTGACGGCCACGAGGGGGCAGCATATCACTGAGATGCGTTTTCGGATTCAGTGTAAAACCCACTTTTTTATTCTAATAAGTGAGTCGATCAGGATTCATTGTCTTGCTCAAGGGCACGTTGGTAGCACCCATCAGTTTTTGGGGTAAGCAGTCTGGAGTCTTTTTTTTAATTATTTGATTACCGCTGTAGAATACAATGAAAAGGGGACGAACTAGATAAACAGGTTAAAAAAAACAAAAACTACTGGGGAGTAGAATCTGACTCGGCAATAATCAGCCGTACGGGCGCAGAGCGATTAAAAACTGTTGAATTTGGCTCATATCAACTGATGAAGGAGAAGGTCCACGCACTGAAAACACTCCGCTCATTTGAATACAGGACTTCAGCACAGATGTCTGAGTTGTGGGTTTAAATAAAGTTAATGTATTTTTTTGTTTTTTTTAGTATGTGGGATAATATTGCTTTATTTCTCCAGAAGATAATCAACCAAAGTTCGGTCTTTAATGAAGTATTAAATGGGTTTTCGTTTTCTTTTTTTTTCTTTTTGTGTGATCTCTTTATTTAATCGAACAGAAACCGCTTTATTTTTTTAAACAAATGGAAAAGAGGGGAAATTAAACCTCCTAGGCACTTTAATGTTTGGAAATATTATGTAGGGCTCCGGTTTGTGTGCTTCGATTATATGAAAATTCTAAATAAAGTTTTTGGAAATTGTCACTGTCTCTGGTATTCTCAATACATAGCCGTTCATCAGCCAATGGAAGATAATTGTTTGTTTCAGTGATGTTTACACTGGTACTTTGTAGACATCAATAAGATATTCTATCATAAATTAATTAAAATAAACATTTTTTCACAACAGTCAGAAAATGCATGACAGCACCACATCAAATTTCAGAATGTATATGAGATGACCAGCCTCCGTCCCCAACACCCTCCTGATGACGTCCTTCCCCCTTTCTCTGCTTCACTGTCATAGCCATCGCAGGCAGAAGCCAAGATGCTTCTCCAAGGAGGGCTTGGTGCTGGTTCTGTGCTCTGCTCGTCCCACAGCTCGTCACAGGACAGAGTTGTTGCAGCAGTTGTTGATTAAACATTACATTACATTACATTGATCAGACGCTTTTATCCAAAGCGACTTACAATTGTTCAAACACCGATGGACGCAGCCATCGGGAGCAATTAGGGGTTAAGTGTCTTGCTCAAGGACACTACAGCATGCTAGCAGGAGGAGCCTGGGATCCAACCAGCAACCTTTAGATCACTAGACCACCAGCTCTACCTCCTGAGCTACCATCCCCACACAAAGAATCAATTAAATCAATCAATTAAAGAATCAATAAAGAGTTTCATTGCAGCTTGACAAGTTCAACTCCACTTGCAACTAACTCTGTGCTACAGGCAACGGAACAAGTACTCTGTGTTGTATGTGCAGCACTCTGACAGCACAGGGTGAATAATATATATATATACTTTTTATTATTATTATATATATATATTTATTATAATAATAATTTTATTATCATTACCAATAATAATGATAATAAGAAAAACTGTTATTAATAATTCATAATATTATTCACAATAAAATAAAATAAAATAAAAATAAGTTATAAATTATTATTATTATTACTGATAATAATAATGAATAATCCTAATCATAGTTATTTTTGATTATAAAATCTTAACGGCATTACAAATAATAGATTAAATTAGTGAACATGATTCATTTGGCAAATACAGAAGAACAATTACCAACACAATACTTCTTAGTTTTGGGGAGGTTTTCTCCAACGTGATGTAAAATAAGTTGACATTTACGATGATTTTATCAATGTTTTTCATCTCTGTTGCATCAATCATCACTTATGATGTGACATTAAGACAAAAACATGAAATATGAAAACGTCATAATAACACATTGTTTACATCACAAACCAGATGACACCTGGTTCATACCATGATATAAAAGAAAGACAAAATAACAATGAAAGAAAACAATAAATGCAAAAAACAATATAAAAGAAATATGTGTAAACATAAATAAAAATAATAAAAATGAAAGAAAACAATAAATAGAAAAGACAAAAATATAAATTAATAATTTAAAATGTCATAAAAGAATGTCGTTACGTCACATCCGCTTCCGCGCTAGCCGGGTCGACCCGCTTCGGCCTCTTCGCCTGTGTTGATATCGTGATAATAAATATCAGGTTTAACTGTCGCATATTCTTGTATAATATTATAACTCCATATTTTTCTGGTTTACATTGAATAAAAGGACACATTTCGTTGTCAATTATTGTGCGGTTTTGGTTTTGATCAGGCGGTATGTGAAGACACCATACGGTGGAAATGACAACAATACGGGGTCCTTCGGTTAGCGCCAGTTTTGGATTCGTCAGCCGCGGAGCAGCAGCGGATCGGACGCGGTGAGTGTGCACACGACAGAACCACAGAGATCCACCAGAACCACTAGAACCACAGAGATCCACTAGAACCACAGAGATCCACCAGAACCAGAGAGATCCACCAGAACCACTAGAACCAGAGAGATCCACCAGAACCACTAGAACCACAGAGATCCACTAGAACGACTAGAACCAGAGAGATCCACTAGAACGACTAGAACCAGAGAGATCCACCAGAACCACTAGAACCACAGAGATCCACTAGAACGACTAGAACCACAGAGATCCACCAGAACCACTAGAACCACAGAGATCCACTAGAACCACTAGAACCAGAGAGATCCACCAGAACCACTAGAACCAGAGAGATCCACCAGAACCACTAGAACCACAGAGATCCACTAGAACCACTAGAACCACAGAGATCCACCAGAACCACTAGAACCACAGAGATCCACCAGAACCACTAGAACCACAGAGATCCACCAGAACCACTAGAACCACAGAGATCCACTAGAACGACTAGAACCAGAGAGATCCACCAGAACCACTAGAACCACAGAGATCCACTAGAACCACTAGAACCACAGAGATCCACCAGAACCACTAGAACCACAGAGATCCACCAGAACCACTAGAACCACAGAGATCCACTAGAACCACTAGAACCAGAGAGATCCACCAGAACCACTAGAACCACAGAGATCCACCAGAACCACTAGAACCAGAGAGATCCACCAGAACCACTAGAACCAGAGAGATCCACCAGAACCACTAGAACCAGAGAGATCCACCAGAACCACTAGAACCACAGAGATCCACCAGAACCACTAGAACCACAGAGATCCACTAGAACCACTAGAACCACAGAGATCCACCAGAACCACTAGAACCACAGAGATCCACAGAGATCCACCAGAACCACTAGAACCAGAGAGATCAACTAGAACCACTAGAACCAGAGAGATCCACCAGAACCACTAGAACCACAGAGATCCACTAGAACCACTAGAACCACAGAGATCCACCAGAACCACTAGAACCAGAGAGATCCACCAGAACCACTAGAACCACAGAGATCCACCAGAACCACTAGAACCACAGAGATCCACTAGAACCAGAGAGATCCACCAGAACCACTAGAACCAGAGAGATCCACCAGAACCACTAGAACCAGAGAGATCCACCAGAACCACTAGAACCACAGAGATCCACCAGAACCACTAGAACCACAGAGATCCACTAGAACCACTAGAACCACAGAGATCCACCAGAACCACTAGAACCACAGAGATCCACTAGAACCACTAGAACCAGAGAGATCCACCTGAACCACAGAGATCCACTAGAACCACCAGAACCACAGAGATCCACCAGAACCACAGAGATCCACCAGAACCACCAGAACCACCAGAACCACAGAGATCCACTAGAACCACTAGAACCAGAGATATACTGATCAGAACCATCGATATACTGTAATAATTCACACATACATTGAAGGTGTTATCAATTAAAAACGGCAACGTGCGTTTTAACACGAGGCGACATGAGAAGGAAATGATTCATAATCATTTTATAATCATTTAATAATCTGTCTTTAGTTGTTTTATTATTGTTATTTATGGTGATTCTTACTGTTACTATTATTATTATTATTATAATATTATTATTATTTGTTGTTGTTATTATTATTATTTATGGTTATGATTACTGTTGTTGTTATTATTATTAATATTATTATTTATGGTTATTAGTATTATTATTGTTATTATTATTATTTATTTATTTATTGTTATTATTGCTGTTATTATTGTTATTTATTGTTATTATTGCTGTTATTATTGTTATTTATTGTTATTACTGTTGTTGTTATTATTATTATTATTGCTGTTATTATTATTATTACTATTGTATTATTCATTCAAATGGATCCACATACCAAGCAAAAATTAGTGCAAAACCACCCAAAATGTAAGCATTTTAACACAGACGAGCCAGTACATCTGATGTTAATAACTCAGCTAAAAGGACCAACGACCAAGCTACGAACACAGTTGAGGTGTCGTTTGAACCGCTATGTCACAAGGATGTCGATGTTTGAAATTCACCCAAAAGGATCCACATACGGAGCAGATATTAGTGAAAAACTGAACATTGACTCAGTTGGTCTTGGTTAACTGACACATCACACGTCTGGTTCTAAAATGAAGGAAATTATATTTACAGTAAGATGTTTAATGACGTATTATTTACTATAAATGATATTTACATTAAGATGTTTGATGACATCATCATATTATTTACTATAAATTATATTTACAGTAAGACGCTTTATGACATCATCATATTATTTACTATAAATTATATTTACAGTAAGATGTTTGATGACATCATCATATTATTTACTATAAATTATATTTACAGTAAGATGCTTGATGACATCATATTATTGACTTTAAATTATATTTACAGTAAGATGCTTTATGACATCATCATATTATGTATTATAAATGATATTTACAGTAAGACTCTCGATGACATCATCATGTTATTTAATATAAATGTACAGATTGTGATTGACAATGTGCAGTTGGATCGTGTCCAGTGTGCGGCGTGGACTCGGTCACTCTGTAGTGTTCAGACGTAACCAAACTATGTGTTTACGTGTATATTTATACAACTTCTTACCTGGTAGATGTCAGTAGATCGTTAGAGTGGGTTTTTTTAATTGTTGGTCTCCTTTTCTTTGCCGGTTTCATGAAAAATACAATAAAAAATAATCCTTGAAATGTCGTCAGCGCGTCCCTCGAAAACACTGAAACGTTCGACTGAGTGATGCGCTCAAGATCCATGGAGGCATCGGAAAATAGAAGCTGTGCAATGGTAATTACTCACAGAAATAACGTTTTTTGGTATTTAATTGAAATGTAACTTACTGAAAATGTAATCCAAGGAAAAAAATTAAAGTACGTAAATTAAGATACTATCGCAAATCGAGGTAAATTCGTCATATTGACGTATACCACACACAACATATACCGTCACAGAGACTCCGGATGTACTTCAATAGAACAAATAAGCTGGACCCCGTGTATTGCTCCCCACAGCTATTACTGATATTATTATTATTATTATTATTATTATTATTATTATTAATAATAATAATAATAATAATAATAATAATAATAATAATATTATAATTATTATTTATTTAATATCAGTATAATTTAAGATGATTAGAAGTTACAAGATGAAATTGCAAAAATAGAAATAGGTTTCACGAATACTATTTCATAAAACTCATTCATCAATCATCAGTAGTCGTAAGTGAGAAGTTATGAGGTCTTAATTCAACATAAAGCTTTTGTCTGATTTTGTTGATCCATGCTTTACTTTCCTGTCATTCTAACCCGTAGAGAGAAATGTCACATGATATAAATACTAATACATGTCATGCCAGAGACGTCAATCATCTGTTTGATCATTTGAATTGTGCTCAAATCTCTGTTAGAAAGTATTAAATTGAACTCTGTGATGCCCGCAGACCCTGTTATTCTTACTAATCAGTGCATGTGATTTAAATTTCTTTCTCCGTTTCCCAGGTTTCCTGTTTTATGAAAATTAGCAGAATTCCCAGCGTCTTTCAAAATGGAGTGTGAGTAAACAATCTATATTAATATTATTGTAATTGTATATTGATAAATTTCCTGTCTGGGTGGGGCCTGTTGGACATAATCTGCCTTAACTCCCAACGCATTGCGCCGTCATCCTCCAGTTTTGGTAGATATGTGCAGGGTGTGACTGAGGCACTGTGAGCAGTGCGCTGTACTTAGGTCAACAGGTGTTACTATGGCAATCCTATAACTTTCAATGGCCACCATTTCAAATTTTAAATTTTCTCCAATTTTCACCCAAATTGGACCCCAGCAGGTCTGCACCGCCCTTACGACCCATCCAATGAAGTTTTGCTACGCCCCGTCGTTTGGCCACAATTAATTTGACGTAACTGGGTATTTGTTATTTTTCCGTCCAGACGAGGACGATCTGGAGGTTTTAAAGTCTCTTTTGGCCGAGAGCGAGGGCTTGGCGGAGCAGGAGGAGAGCGAGGGCTTGGCGGAGCAGGAGGAGAACGAGGGCTTGGCGGAGCAGGAGGAGAACGAGGGCTTGGCGGAGCAGGAGGAGAACGAGGGCTTGGCGGAGCAGGAGGAGACGCAGGAAGCAGCCGATGACTTGGACGGCCTGTTTGACGAGGATGAGGAAGAGGAGTACAGAGACGGGGAGGAGGAAGAGGGCGTGAAGGAGGAGAAGGAGGAGGAGGGGGACGCTTTGTCCCGTCTTTTGGGAGACATGGATGACATGGAGGATGAGGAAGGTGGAGGTAAAAAAGGACCATCCGGAGGAGCGGACCAGCGTGCGGACAGCTCCAGGGAGGATTTACGAGGTGGGTGCAGCTTCCCTGACCCCTGACCCCTGACCCTCTAGGGCTGAAGGGCCAGAAAATTTCAGTCAAATTTGAGTCCATTTTTTAAAACTGCCATTATCTGCAATTAGCTACACAAATATCTGTGATTTTAAAAACTCGAACATGATCAAAATAAAGAATCACAATTCATTATTTGAATTGCCGTTAATTCTTTTTATGGAACATTATGTTTCCACGCATGGCAGCAAAATAAGCTGCTAGAGTTAAGCACAAAATTGCCCTTATTTTGTGAATAGTACAAAGAAAGAGAACAACTGGGCTTTGCGATGTCATATGAATGCGTGTCATTGATGTGATGTCATTAATGAGTTGGACATTGACCTGGACGCTGTTTGCTGCTGTGTGTCCTCAGAGGAGCTGCGGCGCATGCAGCAGCGGATGCAGCGGTTGCAGCAGCAGCTGGAGGCGTCTCAGAGGATGCCCGTTGTGAGGAGGGCAGGGACCCCGGAGGGCCCCAAACGGGGGGCCCCGTCACAGGCAACGTCCTCACAAGGAAGGTCCCAACAGGGTCCGTCCTCCCAGGGTCCGTCCTCAAAAACCCCCATCAAGTGCCCCCTCTCCGTCCAGAAGAACAAGTCTGCAGCAGGTATATGCTATGGTGTTATTATTATTATTATTATTATTATTATTATTATTATGAGTTTATGTGTGTATGTTATTGTGTAGTAGATCTTTAAACATCAAAGTAAGGATGGATGATTACTATTCCCTTGCGCCGGTGTCATATTGTCATATGAAATATTGAAATGTTTGAGGAATCTTCCACTGAAGCCTTGGACTCCCCTTCAAGCTGACATCGGTTTAACTGGAGCTTCACCCTTAAACATGGGAGGAGGAGACACCATTACATATTTATGGATATTATTAGTTACTTTTACTATTACAATGGTAATTATCATTACAGTTACTATTGTAATTATACGTTAACCCCTTATCGTTATTTAAAGAGGAAAAATCAGGAAAAATTATCTGAATTTTGAAGCCTAAAACTATCTGGAATACCAACTTCGGCGTTACATACAAACAGGGTTGATGTCTGGTTTGAACCTGCTCTCACCACGACCTCGTGGTGGAAGTTTCATCCAAATTGATCCACATGCGAAGCAGATATGAGCCAAAAACCAAACAAACTTTGAGCGATGACAGTACGTCTGATGTCGAAGTACGTCCAACCAGGCTGAAAGTACCTGCAGCGCGTACTTCAGCATCAGCTACGAACACAGTTGAGGTGTCGTTTAAACCGCTATGTCACAAGGATCCCAATGTTTGAATTTAACCTAAATGGATTCACATACGGAGCAGCAAACAAAACAACTTTGACCCAAAGTATTCAGCTGGTCTTAGTGAGCTGACACGTCACATGTCTGGTTCTAAAATGAAGGAGATGATATTTACAGTAAGACGCTTTATGACATCATCTTATTTCCTATAAATGATATTTACAGTAAGACTCTTGATGACGTCATCATGTTATTTAATATTAATGTACAGATTGTGATTGACAATGTCCAGTTGGATCGTGTCCAGTGTGCGGCGTGGACTCGGTCACTCTTTAGTGTTCAGACGTTACCAAACTATGGATTTACGTGTATATTTATACAACTTCTTACCTGGTAGATGTCAGTAGATCTGTAGATTGATATTTTAAATACCTGCTCCACATTCAGATTAAAATGTCATAAGCGCGTCCCTCAAAAACACTGAAATGTGCGACTCAATGATGCGTTCAGAGTCCAATGTGGCGTCGTAAGAATCAAAGCCGTGTAATGGTAATTACCCACAGAAATACCACAACGTTTGTTGTATTTCTTGGAAAGGTTTGTTTTTTTTTGGTAATAAACGTCATGTACAACAAACATTTTCCTATAACTACACATCACAAACCGTAATACTTACCTAAAACGAATAAGCTGGACCCTGTGTATTGTTGCCTGCAGCTACTGTATATTTGTTATTATTGTTGTGATGAGAAATGGTTCCTTTTTTCACTGTCCTGCCTAGAAAGAAGAAAAAAGAAACCTTAAGGGTATTTATTTGTTCTAAGGTAAACTGTATTTTAAACCAGTCTGATCACAATCTGATTTATTACATTTCACTGCATATATGTATGAAAGTATGTATATGTATGTGACAAATAAAAATCTTGAATCTTGATTCTCTGAATAATTTGATGTTTCATGTTTTACTTCTACCCCCAGCGGAGTCGACCTCCACGCCGGGCGGAGCCGACGGCCGGAAGCTCCAGGACGACTCGGACTTCTCCGCCCAGCTCCTCAACGCCGACATGTTCAAACGGAAAGCCAGGACGGCCCGCCAGCCCCGAGCCGGCTCCTCTCAAGGTGCTGGTACTGGACGCTACAACCCGTTTGACTCATTTAGAAGCAATAACATTAAATCAATCCTAATAATTCTGAATTTTCCAGATTCTGTTTGATTCTTGGAAAGTATGATGTCGTCAGAAATATTCAGAGTGGATTTGAACGTTCAAGTTAAATAGTTAGTTTTTCTGGCCTCAGGGGGGCGCTGTAGGGCTGCAAGAGCAACCGAGCACAAGGGCTGGGCAACAGATCCATATCATATCTAAATTGGGATATTATGAGACTTGATATCCTTGATATCGGATCTGATTCTGGTACCCATGATGACATAGTTCAATGTATTACACTAAAATAATCTGATACAGTTATTAAATAACATATTACAGTAAAGTAATTTATTAAAGTTAAGTAATCTATTACATGCATCTATTACAGTTATCATTAAAGTAAAATAATCTATTACAGTAAAATCATGTACGACATGTTCATAATATCCATATTACTGATGATTGATTTACAATATTTCTTGAGTGTAAATATCTGATAAAAGCTAGTTTAGTCGTTATCTGTCGATTTCTTTTTTAAAACAAGAAGAAAAGTTAAAAGTATTGGGATGTTTGTTTTTGTCTGTCAGTCCTACTTACATAAGAAGAAGAAACAGTCTTTATTAGTCACGCAACACACCACACTACAACACATGCTTGCACACACACACACACACACACACACACACACACACACACATGCTTTGGATGGTGCCGGTGAAATGGTTCCTCTGCATTGAACCATCTTGGCTTGTCCTTCCTCCGGGGGCACAGCCAGGAGCAGTGGGCAGCGTACGTGGACGCGCCCGGGGACCAGGTGATAAGTGTCCATCGCTGGTCAGACCATGATGGTGCATGTTTTTGAGGGGGGTCCTTACTGACGTGAGGTGGAGGAAACCCCATGTGAGCACGGGGAGAACATGCAAACTCCACACAGAAAGGCTCCTATTTGGGAGATAACCCACCGGAGCACGTTGCCAACAGCAGTCAACATATATATATGATATATACAAATTTTCCCCAGAGGGGGATTATTAAAATATCCAAAATATAAACAAAAAAAATCTAAAAATCCTTTGTTCAGTGCATGACTGTTGTTATTTATTGCATGGTTATTATTATTATTATTATTATTATTATTATTATTATTATTATTATTATTATTATTATTATCTTGCAGCATGTATTTCATTGTGTATTTCACTGTGTTGCGACATATTTTCTTTTTATCGTCACTTTTTAAGTAACTTGTGAAGCCAGAACACATTTCCACTTGTGTGCACAATGGAATTCTATTGTTTTGTGTTGTGTCATATGAATCCAATCTTTTCTCTCTATTTTCTATTTGACCGTCAAATGTCGTAGCTTTTCGGAAGACGTGTGTGATCCATGTTTTTGTTCCAACTGTCTCCGTCCTCAGAGGACAGAGGTCCGCTGGTGGAGATCCGGCTCGGCAGCTCCTTCCAGCCGCTGGACAGCAGCAGCAGCAAGGCCACTTCCCAAAGCAGACCCGAATCTGGATCAGGATCCGGATCAGGATCTGGATCTGGATCTGGGTCCAAGCAGACGGTGCAGCCGCCGCCGGCCCCCAAGGACGTGGCGGTGGAGAAGTACTCTGGACTGAGACTGAGGTCTGGAAACGTCTAGAATATAAAAAAAAACAAAAAAAAAACATGCCCAAATGCCTCACGCGCTCACCCATCAGAGAGATGGAAGGGCCCCCGGGCGGGTCCCAGGGGCCCCATGTTGAGAACCACAAACCTGTTCTCAGTCGTCCTCTTCCGTTCCAGGAATCCCCGCGTGTCGTCCTCGGAGATGGACCGCAAGATGGCCGACCGCCGGCTGATCCGCCTGTCGCACCTGCCGGAGTGCGTGGCCCGCGAGAAGCTGGAGGACAGCGACTGGGTGACCTTCGCCGTCCTGGTCGCCAAGACAACGCAGCAGAGCAACAGCAGCGTGAGTCCCAGTCCCATCGGGGTGATGCCTTTTCAGACAACAGATCATCAAATCATCCGTTATTTGATGGATAGATTGATCCGTTATGTCCTGAAAATGAATGGATGCTTATTTCGTCAGCTGTCAAACGGTGTCATTTGAGTGATGATCTCTCAGCCGCTCTGTGCTTAGAACTCAGGTCCATGTTGCTCAGTAATGACAAATACAAAGCTTCTCTATGGAGTAAAAATTAAAAATCTGTGCATCCCTATTTTGTTCCATTTTATAAGATGAATACTTGTGTTTTTACTGCGATTACTCTTTAAGATGTCTGTTTAGACTTCTGTAAACAGTAATATTTGCGGTCATTTTCAACCTTATTACCGTATTTTCTAATTTGAGCAAAATGTTAGTCTGAATTCATCACATCTATTTAGTTCCATATTATTACATTAAAACTAATGTATTTGAAATATAATGCATTTTTAAGAAGTCTGTTTGGACTCGTAGAATCTAATATTTATATACATTTTTTATATATTTTTAATGCTGTATGATTTTTCTTTTTCAATTTTTATATTATTCCTATTTAATTTTTTTAATTTTTATTTCATTTTGTCTATTGATGCTACTCTCTACTCAGCAAGCATGTCACCACACGCTGTACAGTGTAATATGTATATGACCAATAAATATCCTCCTCCTCCTCCTCAGGGCAAAACCTTCAGCGTGTGGAAGCTGAGCGACCTCCACAACCTGGAGGTGTCGGTGTCGCTGCTGCTCTTCGGCCCCATCCACAAGGAGCTGTGGAAGACGGAGCCCGGCACCGTCATGGGACTCCTCAACCCCAACCCCATGAAGCAGAAGGACGGTTATGACGGGGTGAGACAAAATACAAACGCCTTTCCAGAGCTCCAAGTTTTATGAGTGAAAATGTCAACAGGGGGTCTTTTTGTTCACGGTTCCAGTCTCAGTCCAGCGTCTGAGGCGGAGGCGTACTTTAAGAGACGTAAGAACCACGTGTCCCAGAACACCGTTGTCAGAGCCCTCAATAAGAACGCCGTTTACTGTATCACGCCACACGCCACGCCACAAGGGGCCCGCCAGTGATTCCGTGGCACCTACTTCCAGGGCAAGTTGCCAGAAACAGAAAAAAACAGCAAACCAACAACGAGGGTGTTGAAAGAAGCAGGAATGCGACAGCGAGAGGAGTCGGCTGTGGCTTTGGTGGATTTAAAGATAGAAAAACAAAAATGAGGTGGAAGTCCGCCCCCTGCCATGCCGCGAGGGGCGTTTGGACCAGTCGCCACAAGGGAGCTCTCAGAGCGAGAACAAGATAAAAGGCAAAGTTTGCCTCCTCTCGTTTTGTTCTTCTCTTGTCCTGAACACGTCTTTTTGGTCAAAAGGTTCTACTTCTTTAGGAACGCCTCCGCCTTTAGTCGCTGCAGGTACCTGTGGCTTTTACCCGAGAAACTCCGGAAAAAGCTAGCTTGATGAAATAGCTTGACTTGCAACTCCCCGTCTCAGGGGTGTGGGACCAAAACCTGGGGTCATGATGTTTTGGCTCCGCCTGGGGCCAGTTCAGCCTGTGGGTGCACCACCCTCAGAAGGTTCTGATGTTCTGTGTCCTCCTGGGTCCAGGTTAGCCTGTCGGTGGACCACCCTCAGAAGGTCCTGATGATGGGCCAGGCCCAGGACTACGGCACCTGCAAGGCCCCCAAGAAGAACGGAGACCCCTGCTCCCAGATCGTCAACATGGTGAGTCGCTTCATCCCTTTGATATTTAATATTCATCTCTATCTGATTTTGTATCTTGATGTTTTTCATAGGACTCAGGATGGTGCTACTGGTCAGATATGACGCTACAGATATTTGTAAAGCTGTTTAAGATATCCATCAATTGTAATTAGTTTATCATATTTTATTATATATTATCATTCAGCCCCTTTTTTAAAATAAAGGTTTTACTTCTTAATGCACTCTTTGTTCATAGGTAATTCAGTTCCTTCTTGATCGCATCTCATAATAAAAAATCCAAAGAAAAAGTAAAATAAAAGTCCAATCAAATTGTATTTGAGCATATCATAGTTGCCCATGCTTTGTACAATTTAATCTGCCTAGCAACCAAAAATGTCGTGTGTGTGTGTGTGTGTGTGTGTGTGTGTGTGTGTGTGTGTGTGTGTGTGTGTGTGTGTGTGTGTGTGTGCGTGTGCGCAGTACGAGTGTCAGTACTGCCAGTACCACGTCAAGGCGCAGTACAAGAAGATGAGCTCCAAGCGGGCGGAGCTGCAGTCGTCCTACTCGGGCAAAGCCCCCGGGAAGGTGAAGGTGAAGGGGGGAAGCCTGAAGCAGCGGCTGTGCCAGGACGGCTTCTTCTACGGGGGCGTGTCCTCCTTGGCCTGCGCTGGAGCTCTGTGAGTCCATCCTGATTATCACTTCTCGTCTTGTTGCTTGAAATGAGTCACAGCAGCTGACCTCCTCTCAGAACTGACTTTTTTCGGACCCATGGTTCGTAAGAAAAAATTGGCAAAATAACTGCACAAAAAGCACAAAACACAAAAGAGAAGCTTCCACGCTCAGGTCACCACGTGAACTGAAGGAGTGAGACGCGGGATGTGGCCGCATTCGCTGGCCACGCCCCCCAGCGGCGGTGCCTGAAGCTCGCTCCTCATGACTCACATTTTTGCAAATCAATACAAAAAATCGACGGAACGAAGGCTCCTAACTCGGAAAACTCGTATGTTAGTGCACTCGTAAATCAAGGTACCACTGTATTGGGATTTTTTTTTTTTTTTTAAAGATCAAGACCTGGACCTTTGGCTTGTAGGTCAATGTCGCTGCCTTATTGTAGGGGTCGTGGAGAACGGAGATTTTCTTTTTTTTCATCAAAAAGTTGTTTTTGACTCCAGGTAGATGATAAATCCTTGAATATAAAACGACTCATTGAAAGTTGTTGAGAAATGTAAACGTTGTGCTTTTTATTCAGAGAATAAACACAACAATAAGCATCAAAACATTAGGTTCCAGGCCGAAAATAATTAATGATGTAAATAATCAACGGATGAATGGATGATGAAAATAATAAATGGATGATGAAAATGATCAACATATGAATGGATGATAAAAAGGATGGTGAGTTGCAGCTCTGCTGTGGAACATCATGGTTCAGGTTTGTTTCCTCCAGAGCTGCGTCCAAGCCCAGACAAGCGGCCCAGGCAACGCTGGACAAGATGTTTGTGAAGGGAGCCGCCAAGATGGTGGACCAGGCCAAGAAACTGGGTAACCACAACTTCCTGTCTGTCAGACTGTCTTCCTGTCTGTCTTCCTGTTTGTCAGACTGTCTTCTTCTCTGTCTTCCTGTCTGTCAGTCTGTCAGTCTGTCTTCCTGTCTTCCTGTCTGTCTTCCTGTCTGTCCGTCTGTCTTCCTGTCTGGCCATTGGTTGTATTGCTTTCTCTCTGGCTTAGGGCTGGACCATATGTGTTATAATATTGTGATAAGTCTAGATATGTTGTGTTGTAACGTGGTGATTAGAGTTCAATGTTCTCTGTAAGTTTAGTTATGCAAACCAAAACTCCAGATATCCAGTCTCAATATAATACTAGTATAATCAATATAATATCCATATTGTGATTGGGACTCTGGTTATTTGAATATCGTGATATGGTTAAATGTTGTCTCTCATGTTGCATTACATAAAATAAATACCTTTTTCTGTTTTCCTGAATGTTTCTATAATCTTCCCGCATAGTCGTCACTCCCAGAATACGTCAAACGTCCACATGGAAATATTTGTCAAAATAAAATGATGATATTTGAAATGATCAGTATCACTCAGTCTAGTTTGCTGTATCCTGTACCCTGTAGTCTCCAGTCAAACTACTGTATCCATATGATTTTTTGGAATATTATTTTTATTTTATTGTGTATTTAAACTTTTTTTTCTGCATTTTTGTGTTTTATTGTATTTTCACATTTTTCTCGGACTGTCAAGCTTTTTGAAAACGTATCATCTGTAGAAACACATGTAAATGCACCTGGTGGAACTCATTGTGATTGTGATGTTTTTACATTATTATTTACTACTTGAGAGGGTCATTCTATCAAGAATAAACAACATCATTGAAGAGAGTCTTCCCCACACTCGAGCTGGTTTCCGTAAAGGACGATCAACAACAGATCAAGTGACCCGGCTAGTTCATGACATCGAAAGCGCCTTCCAGAGGAAAGAAAAGTTTGGAACAGTCTCCATCGACCTCACTGCAGCGTATGACACAGTTTGGCACAGAGGCCTCTGACTCAAGCTCCTGAAGACTTTGCCTGATGTTAAGCTCGTGAAGTTCATCATGCTGCTTATACAGGACCGTACCTTTGTACTGGAGACCTTAAACGGCCAACGCAGCAAGAGAACAAGACTGAGGAACGGGCTCCCCCAAGGCTCTGTTCTTGCCCCTACACTTTTTAACATCTACACCGCTGACATGCCTGTTGGAGAGTGCTCGCTATACACCTACGCCGATAACTCAGCCATTGGATTTGGCGACAAAGCCTTTAGTGTGGTTGAGAATGCCCTTGAGAAAGATCTCTCGCTACTGAGCAGGTACTTCCACAAATGGCATCTCAAGCTTAGCCTGCCCAAAGACAGTTTGCTCAGTGTTCCGTCTTGCCAATCGATGTGCGAATACCATGCTGAACATCACACTCGACGGCGCCATCGTCAGGCATGACCCCAACCCTAAATATCTCGGTGTCACACTTGACCGTAGCCTCACCTTCAAGCCACACATCCAACAAGTTGCTGCCAAGACCGCTGCCCGTGTAAACCTCCTGAAGAGACTGGCTGGCACTGGATGGGGTGCAAACTTCACCACCCTGCGCACCTCTACCCTTGCCCTCGCATACTCCACGGCTGAGTATGCCGCCCCTGCATGAAGTCACAGCAGCCATACAGCCTGTGTTGATGTTGTGCTTAACACCGCCATGAGGCTAATTAGTGGTGCCCTACCATCAACCCCTGTCGAGTTCCTCCCCATACTGTCTGGCATTCCACCTCCGGAGCTCCGTCGTAACTTCCTGACCTTGAAGCTGGCCTGCAAGAGTGCAGATGAGCCAACAAGCTTGATCCCCCCCGCCTGCTGAATATGACCACCAGAGACTCAAACACAGACACTTCTCCACCGAAGCTAGGAGACTCCTTACCACGAGCCCTCCACACCCTGGATGGATCCTTGACTGCTGGAACAAGCAATGGTCCGAGTCAACCTCCACGTTGAGGAAGTTCATCAACTCCCCTTCAACCAATCCACCTGGGTGTGACCTACCACGGAATGCCTGGGTCAACCTCAACAGACTTAGCTCTGGAGTAGCAAAGACCCAAACCTATCTGCATATGATTGGAGTGTCTGCCACAAATTTCTGAATGCAGAAAACCACAGACTGTTGAACACATCATTGATGAATGCCCAATCTTCAAATCACCACATGGAGTCAGCGGCCTCATTGAACTGGATGACGATACCACTTCTTGGCTAATGTCCCAATTGCCTGTGTAGCCCTACACGAACGAACGAACGATTATTATTGTTATTGTTATTATTATTATTATTATTATGTATTTATTCGTTTTTAATATTTTCCAGCCCTGCAGTCTGGGGAAGTGTCTGGTTGTTCAGACGACTTTAAGTCACTGATGACCCTCCCCACCCCTGGAGCCCTGCAGCTGAAGAAACACCTCACACACTCCAAACCTCACCCAGGTACGCAAACCCCGCCCAGCTATGTAAACTAGCAAACCCCTTCCAGGTACGCAAACCCCACCCAGGTACGCAAACTCCGCTCAGCTATGTAAACTAGCAAACCCTGCCCAGGTACGCAAACCCTGCCCAGGTAAATCCTACTTTTCATCTGCACCAACTGAAGTGGCCTTCTTCAGTCATGGTTTGAAATACTCTCAGACTTGTCCTCGTCATGGTTTCAACAAATCTGTTTTCGGAAGGAATATTAGAGCTCACCTGTGTCTCCTGATAAGATGTAAGTCGAAGTGAAGCTCAAATAAAACCTTTGGATGAATGGGTGTGGGGCTCCAGGTGACCTTGACAACAGAGGTCATCTGGACTAGTCCTTCATCACCTTCCTGGTGCAGAAGTAGTTCATCTCAAATCAAGCAACGTCTCAGAATCATTTTTCAATTCTGGATTCATCCAAGTAGGATAAACTTCGTCCTGATTGAGATGAAACCACGTCTGGGAAACAGAGCAAGTCAATCAGCCCTTTTTCTTCCTCCTCCCCCCAGGCTCTCAGGGCGCGGGCGGGGTC
>NC_137208.1:1607490-1629990 GCF_960531495.2 Zeus faber
ATAACAATATGAATAAATATTAATGTATATAACAAGTGACCCGAGGAGACATGGAGCCGTTTCATTGAAGGATGTTGTTGTTTGATGGTGAACGGTGCCACGTTGCTCTGCTCAGCCCCCCCCCCCCCTCCCCTCTTTCCAGGTCCTGGTCCAAGCACCTCCACCACCACCACCTCCACCCGTGGAATGTGGAGGTATTTCTCTGTGTCTGATGAGTTCTGCAGGACGCCGCTCACATTCCTCCTCTCCTTCCATCCCTCTTTCCAAATCCTTGCCATGAATTACCAGACGTCACCATCGAGCAGAAGCAGATTTCTTTATTTGCAGCTTTGGGATGAACGCAGCTGTGATGTCACGCGTGTTTTTTCAGCCTTGGTCTAAAATGATCGTGATTTTACTTCTCGTTTTTATCACCCTGATGGTTTAATGCTGACTGTGAATTTGAAGACCTTAGAAAATAAATGCTAAAGAAATGCTCATATTCAGGAGCAGGGAGGAGGCGGGGCTTCATCCACACCTTGACCCAGAGGGGGAGGAGCTTATCCCGGCCCTCGGCAGGTGTAGCGCCGGGTCCGAACGGAGGGGCCGCGTTCCCGATCGTTCCGATGGGCTCCAGACGTTTGGGCGTGGCCAGTGAATTCTGCAGAGTTTGCTCCACGGGGAAACGTGCAGGAAAACAAGCAGTTTTCTGAACAAATTGTCACATTTTCCTGATGATGAACGTTGCATTTTGGGATATTTATGCTTTTATACACTTAGAAAAATGGAACAAACAAAACCTTAATAATTTGCCAAAGGGGTGAAATAAAAATAATCAGTTTTTTTGAGAGGTCTTTGAGTTGTTGGGGCTTGTTACGGTTCATTTCCACAGTCTGTGCAAGTTGCTCGTTTCCTCCACGTCGTTTTGGGAAACTTGGAGCAGTTGTGCTGCGTCGCTGAGCAACATCAGGTTCTTGTAAAAGGGACTTAAAAAAAAAAAAAAAAAAGACTCAAATCAATTGGGAAAATTGGACCTTCCCAGCTCTGCCCTGCTGCAGCCTCCCTGCTGGAGGGAATGCTGCAGCGACCCCCGTATGTGGTCGTCAGTAGTTGTGTCCAATGACGGAACATTCCGTCGGCATCACCGGACCACCTCTCCTTGGCAGGTTATGGAAATTAGACACAAAGCTTTGGAATAATAACAGTTCAGGAGCTTAGGGTTAGAGATCAGGGGTCAGGGTTAGGATCAAGCTTAAGAGTAATAATAGGAAGCTGTTGTAGTTTAGGGTCAGGGGTCAGGGTTAGGGTTGGTTAAAAGGTCTGGAGCTTCCCAGACTTCAAACACCACCTCCGCTCTGCTGATTGACAGGCGGTGCGGCCTGGCACGGCCGACGGGGTTTGCCGGCCGGCGCTGAGCATGCTCAGTGCCAGTGGTAGCGGGGGTAGAGTCCGTCGTAGTGGTACTCCCTGTACTGCTCGCTCCTCTCGCGCGTCCTCTCGTCTTGCTCTGGGGGTGGAGGGGGTGTGAAAACACAGGCGGTCAGGGTGGTGTACGAGCTCCCCTACACGCTGTTATTTGGGGGAATGGAATCCTGGGACTTGTTGTGATCTTGCTCCAGGGGCTGGATCACAACAAGTCCCAGAGAAACCGTCTAACGACACCTGAACCTCCGTAGAGCGACTGGACCACGGCTTTAAAAAGGCAAATCTGCATCTTTACGGCCCCAGAGCTGCCTTTAGAAACTGCGGTCAGCGTCGTTAGCGGTGTTAGCGGCCAGCGGTGTTAGCGGCCAGCGGCTGCAGAGCAAATTTGGAGAAACTTGGTCGACCACGGAGGTTTGGCATCTGGCGAACACTTGAGACCAAGAAGAGTCCGGCAGCTGCAGGCGGCCATTAGTGGTCGGATTGTTTGTGTGTGTGTGTGTGTGTGTCACCGTCGTGCTCCTCCTCAGCGTAGTTCTCGAACTCGTCCCTCTGCTCCTCGTTGTGCTCCCTCCTTCGCTCTCTGGCCGCCAGCCACACCCGCTGCTCAGCTGGAGATGGGGGGAAGGGAGGAGGAGGAGGAGGAGGAGGAGGAGAGAGACAGTTTCCTTTGAGAGATCCGCTTCTTCAAGGCGACTTGTGCAGCATTGTTTTTCTTTCCATCCCATAATGGAGCGTCACTCTGTTTCTAACCTTCATCTTCATCGCCGACACAGGGCTGATGAAGACCACGGCACGCCCTTTCAACATCTAATCCATAGGACCAACCAGTCACTCTCAAAAGTTACTGGTACTTACATCTGAGTTACTAGTTGTTATTCCCATTATACTAGTAACTGTTGGAGTAGATACTAGTAACTCAAATATTAGTACTAGTTACTTTTATAGAGTGAGAGTATGTATTCGATGTTCAAAGGGCGTTGCCATGCGTGGGTAAAGGTTGGATTAGGTTAGGTTAGGGTAAGGGTTAGGCTTTAGACTAATAACAGGAAGGTTTCATAGCTTTGGGTTGGGGTAAGCGTAAGGGTTTGGGGTAGGATTAGAGTTGGGGTTAGGGTAGGGTTAGGGTAAGGGTTAGGATTAGAGTTGGGGTTAGGGTAGGGTTAGAGTTAGGGTTAGGATTAGAGTTGGGGTTAGGGTAGGGTTAGGGTTTGCGGTAGGATTAGAGTTGGGCTTAGGGGCCTGGTTCCGAGATAACCAAACAGATGTTTTCCTCTCGGGATATTAAAACATCATGAAACGTGAACACACACGGCAAGCAAACAAAACAGTCAGAACAAAACAACGACATCAACGACAAAAAAGTCAAGGAGATGCCAGCACATAGAAAAAACCCCAAATGGAAATAAAACAAGCACGTTAAAACATCCATGTTGAAGTAGTGTTAGGAAAGATGACAGACTCCACTAAGTTCTATGTTCTGGTGTCGGCTGTAATGCAGGTAGAGGTAGGTTTTCAGTCTTGATTTAAATATTCCAGCTGAGTGTGCTTCTTTGACATGTACTGGGAGACCAATCCAGAGATAAGGGGCACTGTCGGCAAACGCTCGGAAACCAACCAGTGTTTTGTAAACTGAAGGAATGACCAGGAGACCAGCACGGAGAGAGCGGAGCGGGCGCGCTGGTGTATATGGTATAATTATCTCAGATAAGTAAGGTGGTGTCAGTTCATGTAAGGCCTCATAAGCTAAAAGAAGAACCTTAAAATCAACTCTATCTTGCACTGGTGGCCAGTGACGTTTTCGTCAAGATTCCAGCTGCAGCATTCTGAACAAGCTGAAGACTTCTAGTCGCACAACTAGGAAGACCCGCGAAAAGGGCGTTGCCATATTCAAGTCTGGAGGATACAAATGCATGGATTACAGTTTGCTCAGCATCAAGCAGTGATAGAATAAATTGGATTTCAGCAATATTACTCAGATGAAAAAATACTATCTTGGTATTAGCCTTGACATGAGAGTGGGATGTCAGACGAGAACCAAAAATCAATCACTTTTGACGGTCGAGCTATCAGGAAAAACACAGCCATCGATATTAACGCTCAAATTCTAAAACAAATGTCCATATAAGTACTCTCAACTACAATCTCTATTTAATCAGCATTTAACAGCAGAAAGATCATACCCATCCATGTTTTTATTTCTGATAGACATGCCTAATTTTAAGAGTTGGGAAAGGTTATTTGGCTTTACCAGTACATACAGCTGTGTATGATTAGCGTAGCAATGAAATTTAACACCGTATTTGCAAACAATGTCACAGGGGGGAAGCATATAGGTAGAGAGGAGCAGAGAGCCAAGGACCGATCCCTGGGGGACACCAGACTTTACTTCAGAAATTGATTGTAACCTACAGGTTGATTTCTATTTGATAAATATGAATGAAACCATGAAAGCGCCCTGGACACCCTGGACACCAATTTGCTTCTCCAAGGGGCTTGGAAGTATGCTGTGGTCCACAGTGTCAAAAGATGCACTGAACCCAAGAAGCAGCAACAATGACATGAGGTCAGAATCAACAGTACTAAGTAGATCATTGACTACTCGGGTCAAGGCAGTTTCAGTGCAGCGACAGGAGCAAAATCCAGATTGAAATTGATCAAAGATGTAGTTGTTGGATAAGTAGGCACTAAGTTGATCGGCGACACCCCTTCAAGTAGTTTCGACATAAAAGGAAGATTTGAAATTGGTCTGTAATAATTTCGAATTTGCGGATAAATATTTTAGATTTTTTGAGCAGCGGTTTGAAAACGGCAGTTTTAGAAGCTGAGGGCATAGACCACAGAAAGCGACTGGTTGATAAGATCAAGAATAGGACCTTTTAAAACAGGAAGCAGTTCTTTAAAACGGTTCGACGGTAAAGGGTCTAATATGCAGGTTGTAGGTTTGGAAGCAGTTACCGCGGTGGCTGGTGAGGGATTCAGGAGAAGCGGTTGGTCCGACACGGTGTCTTCATTCATCAGAGCATCGAAGACTTTTATCTCCTTATGGGGTTTGGGAACCTCGTAAATCCAAACTGGAGAGCCGGGTTACAACAGCAGAATCACAGGGATGGACCAGATGCAGGTTCTTAGGAAAGCCCACGCCATCTTGAACTGCACCGGCAATGGGTCTGCAAGACACAGTTCAATACACGACCAGTGGGGGCAGTATTATGGGATGCGACGGGCGGGTCTGCAGCGGACTCTGAACAAACTGCGACAACGGCAGAACGTCTTAAAGAGGAACATGTAGAGCTTGTCCGCAATGACTCTGGAAACCGGTGAAACAAATGGAAATGGGTCGGGGAGCGTCACGTATGAACACGGAGGGAGGTGCTGGAGGAGCGGGGCGGGGTCGCTGCCGCCTGTTGCATGTTGCCGCGGCAACCAGAGGCTTTTATTCGGGCTAGTCACTACTAGCGACTACACGACTAGTCACCCTAGGTCGCCTGGATTCCCGCTAACTTTGCTATCATTGCCTCTGTCTCTCTTTGGACTTAACTGTAACTGTCCTCTACATCTGGACATCACTTACTTTTTAAAGGACCTTCCACACACACACACACACACACACACACACACACACACACACACACACTCACGTGCAGACGTGTCCAGACACACGTGCACGCCCCTCAGAGAGGCTGCCAGACTGGGCTTTGTGAGGGTTGGGTTTTGGGTTTGGGATAGAGAGGGAGGTAGAGCGAGAGCTCCATACTACCCTGTGACTCCTTCTGTAGCCTCCTGAGAGAGAGAGAGGGGGGGGGGGGGGGGGGGTTGGGGGAGGGGGGGAGCTGCAGCAGGCCCTGCTTCAACTGTTCAACCTGCTCCTTCAAGCTGCTTCCCTGGGATCTGGAGTCGGGGGCTTATTTCCCCAACACACAAGAGCGGAGACAAACTGGAGCCAACAACTAGCGAAGCATCTGTGTGAGCAGTGACGTGGGGAAGCTTTTCAACGCTGATGCAACACGACGTCCTGAGTAAGGGACCAATTGGCTTCCTCCCATATCACCGCACTATTGATGATGTTGACACCCTACACGCCCTCATCGATCAACACATACACCAAAACAAACAAAAGAAGATTTTTGCATGCTTTATTGATTTAAAAAAAAAGCATTTGACTCAATCTGGCAAGAGGGACGATACTATACAATTCTCCAAAGTGGTAAAGGGGGTAAAATGTATGACATCATCAAATCAATCTATATCAAAAACAAGTGCCCAATAAAAATTGGCAAAAAAGAACAGACTTCTTCACTTAAGGGCAAGGGGTTCGCCAGGGATGCAGCTTACCTCCACCCTCTTAATGTCTACATGGAGGATCCAGGGATGCAGCTTACCTCCACCCTCTTAATGTCTACATGGAGGAGCCAGGGATGGAGCTTACCTCCACCCTCTTTAATGTCTACATGGAGGAGCCAGGGATGCAGCTTACCTCCACCCTCTTTAATGTCTACGTTAAAGAGCTAGCCGTGTGGTTGGAACCACCATGCAGCCCTGCAGGCCTCACCCTAAACAACAAGTAGGTGAAATTCTTGCTCCATGCAGACGACCTGGTGCTGCTGTCACCCACAGAGCAGGGTCCACAGCAGCACCTGGATCTGCTGGAGCAATAGTGTCACAACTGGGCCCTGACAGTAAACTTAAAAAAATCCCAAATGGTGATCTTCCAGAAAAAGCCCAGATCCCAGGAAAACAGACACAAATTTACCCTTGGAAACACCCACTAGAACACTGTCGTATGAAGACCTGGGGCTCCAAATCAGTGCCTCTGGAAACGTTGGTCTGGCAGTGAATGCACTAAAGGAGAAGGCCTGTAGAGCCTTTTACGCAATTAGAAGAAAATTTCACCAAATAGACGAACCAATCAGAATCCGGACCAAAATTTTGAAAGTATAATTGTACCAATAGCCCTGTATGGAAGTGAAGTGTGGGGTCCACTCAGTCTGCACGACTACACTAGATGGACAAGCATCCTACAGAGACCCTGCATGACACATTCTGCAGGAGTATATTAACATACAAAGAAAAACAGCCACCAATGCATGCAGGGCAGAATTAGGTCGATATCCACTAATAATAAACATTCAGAAAAGAACAATCACATTGTAGATGCATCTTAAATCAAGTCCCCAAGATACACTGTAGTGTGAAGCACTGCAAAGCCAAGAACTGAAGCCCAAAAAGAATCCCCTCAGTCAGCTGCTCATGAGCCTTACTGAGCAACCAACATCAACATGGTTCCATGTCAGAGCAGCACTGCTTGACCATCACACATCACAGTCAGGCAAATAGTTAAAGAAACCAAAAAGGCCTCTCTGGAACATTAAACCATCAAACCAAAACACAAAACAAACTCCATTGCTATCTGAGCCTAAAAAGAGAATATACACTGTCAGAATATCTCTAGCGTCAGAGTTATGAAGCAGAGACAGATCCTGAGCAAGTACAGGCTCAATGAGCACAGTCCAGACATCGAAAAGGAAGAAACAGGACATCCTGGCTGCCCAAAGAGCAAAGATTATGAGGTCAGTGTAAGACAGGTGAGGTCAGTGTAAGACAGGTGATGTAGAGACAGAGTCTGTCAACCATACCAACACATCAGACAAAACGTTTTCGATAAATTTAACTCAATTTGAGCATCATTCACCGCACTGTCTGATGAGTAAAGATGGCCGTGCTCCTCGGGGAGAGACATGTTGCTGTTGTTGTTGAGTTATTGTATGTAATGTTGTTGTTGTTGTTGTTGTTGTTGTTGTTGTTGTTGTTGTTGTTGTTGTTGGGTGCTACCTGCCTTCCAGCTTTGGCAAAACTGTTATAACAACTGTCATGAAATAAAGATCAATTGAATTGAATTTAATTGAGAGAGAGGGAGAGGGGGGGGGGCTGGCTGGGTTTCAGTCAAACCAAAACCTCCTCCGGGAGTGTCCACAAACTACCACACCTACACAAATAATGATCCTAAATGACCTTGTGATCTTCCCTAATGACCTTGTAAACTGCTCTTGTGACCTTGTGAAAGGTGTGGGCGTGCTTCCACAGCGGTGGGGTCCTCCTGGTTCCTACTCCATAGAAACCTGTTTCTATTGAGTTTGAAGGGTTGAAGCTTTGTACCTTGTGTGTGAAAGTCAGTTTGAAGCTCCCAGGGAATTGGGCTCCGCTCCCTTGGACGACCTTGGACGACCTTGGACGTCTCGAGAAGCCAAGTAACCTGAGGTGGGCACAGGAATGTCTGTGCTCTCCGTTTTTCTGAAGCTTCTCAAGTTTCCGCCATTGCCATTCAAAACACCCCGACCCTAACCTGACCCCGACCCAGACCCAGACCCCGACCCTGCGTGGTCACACCCCCCTGCAGAGAGCAACCCCCGGTCCTACCTTGGACCTCAGCCTGGCGCTTGGCCGAACGCCGACCACGCTGCTTGAAGAAGTTGGAGGCGTCCGACTCCGGCACAAAGACGTGACGCACCGAGCCTAAAGGTCAAAGGTGAAGGAGGAGTGCCAAGGTCAGGGCTGAAGCTGAAATGGGATTAACTTTCTGTGTTCTCTGAAGATGTCATCTTACTGACGTGTCCTTTTGTCAGTTGCTGAGCTTTTTCTGTCGTTATGTTTCGGAGATAGAAAACCAATTTGCCTTTGTTTTGGCTGGAGCTCAATTTGGAAATGGGGTTGTAAAATCAAGGCCAAGTGGTCAGTGGTGCTTCATGGAACAAAAAGGAGAGCTGGAAGCAAAAGGGCGCCACATGCCAGTTATCCCTGTTGTAACTTTTCGGACACCTCCTGTTTAAAACCTCCAAAAATAGGAAGCATCGTGAGGCCCAGCTCTCACGGTCTGTACTCAAACTGAAGATCAAGACCAACTATTTGAGGAGGCTGGAGGTTGCTCGGCCTTCTGCTGCGTTCAACCCTGCTGCTGGACAACGCTCATTTGGTTTCAGTTAGTTTGGGATGTGCTGATTCTGAATTGAATGAAGTTCAGTTTAGTTTCAAGTTGAGCAAAGAAATTGGGTGTTTTTTTCGGTTTGTAGTTGACGACAACAGCCTCGATAGGATGTGAGGTTCTGGTGGTTGCCAGGCAACCATGCGTACAGTAAGACTCGCCTTTTGGCTCCGCTGCCTCAGCATCGTCCGGCACCGCGGCGCTGTCTGTCTCGCTGCAAACTGGAGAGAGAAGAGTATATACGATGTTTAATATGTTGTTTGATATGATGTTTAATATGTCGTTGAATACGATGTTGAATATGATGTTTAATATGTTGTTTAATATGATGTTTAATGTGATGTTGAATATGTTGTTGAATACGATGTTGAATATGTTGTTTAATATGTTGTTGAATATGATGTTTAATATGTTGTTTAATATGATGTTGAATATGTTGTTTAATATGATGTTGAATATGATGTTTAATATGTTGTTTAATATGATGTTTAATGTGATGTTGAATATGTTGTTGAATACGATGTTGAATATGTTGTTTAATATGTTGTTTAATATGATGTTTAATATGTTGTTGAATATGTTGTTTAATATGTTGTTTAATATGATGTTGAATATGTTGTTTAATATTATGTTTAATATGATGTTTAATATGTTGTTTAATATGTTGTTGAATATGATGTTTAATATGTTGTTTAATATGATGTTGAATATGTTGTTTAATATTATGTTTAATATGATGTTTAATATGTTGTTGAATATGTTGTTTAATATGTTGTTGAAAATGATGTTTAATATGTTGTTGAATATGATGTTTAATATGTTGTTGAATATGATGTTTAATATGTTGTTGAATATGTTGTTTAATATGTTGTTTAATATGTTGTTGAATATGTTGTTTAATATGTTGTTGAATATGTTGTTGAATATGATGTTTAATATGTTGTTGAATATGTTGTTGAATATGTTGTTTAATATGTTGTTGAATATGTTGTTGAATATGATGTTTAATATGTTGTTGAATATGTTGTTTAATATGTTGTTTAATATGTTGTTGAATATGTTGTTTAATATGTTGTTGAATATGTTGTTGAATATGATGTTTAATATTGTTGTTGAATATGATGTTTAATATGTTGTTGAATATGATGTTTAATATGTTGTTGAATATGTTGTTTAATATGTTGTTGAATATGTTGTTGAATATGTTCTTTTTTTCTGTCTCCTTGATGCTCTACTGCTCGCTGCACCCAAAATCTCATGCTACATATTTATACTGCATACTACATCCTACATACTGCATACTATATACTGCATACTACATACTGCGTACTGCATAGTGCATACTGCATAATTCATACTATAAACTGAATACCACATACTGCATACTACATACTACATACTGCCTACTACATCCTACAAACCGCATACTATACACTGAATACTGCATACTACATTTACATTTACATTTAATCATTTATCAGACGCTTTTATCCAAAGCTACTTACAAGGGAAAATAACATTCAAGCTACATTGCGACAGAGACATTAGTGTAACAATAAATACTGCTAGGTAGTGCTAAGTACTTGTAAGTTAGGACAGGAGGTACTCACTGAAGAGCTGTGTCTTCAGGTGCTTCTTAAAGACAGAGAGGGAGGTCCCTGCTCTGGTCGTTTTTGGCAGCTCGTTCCACCAACGTGGAACTACAAATGAGAATAACCTGGATTGCCGTGGTTGTACGGCCGGCAGAGCCAGGCCACGCTCATTTGTAGTTCCAAAAATGACCAGAGCAGGGACCTCCCTGTCTTTAAGAAGCACTTGAAGACCCAGCTCTTCAGTGAGTAGCTCCTCTCCTAACCTACAATTACTTAGCACTACTTAGCACTACATACGGCATACTAAATACTACATAGTGCATACTGCATTGTGCATACTACATACTACATACTGGATACCACATACTGCATACTATATACTACTTACAGCATAATACATACTACATCCTGCATAGTACATACTACATAATACATACTGCATAGCGCATACTGCATAATTCATACTACAAACTGAATACCACATACTGCATACTACATACTACATACTGTGTACTACATCCTACATACTGCATACTAAACACTGAATACTACATACTACATACTGCATACGAAATACTACATAGTGCATACTGCATAATCCATACTACATACTGAATACCACATAGTGCATACTATATACTACATACTGCATACTATATACTACATCCTGCATAGTACATACTACATACTACATACTGCATCCTGCATACAACATACTGCATACTATATACTACATACTACATACTGCATACTACATACTTCATACTACATACTGCATACCACTGTACGTACTGCATAGTACATGTTCATACTACGTCCAGTGTACTTTAGTATGAATACGTGTAAAAAGAATGATATCTTCTCAGACATGCTACATGCTACATGCTACATGGTCATACTGCCACTCCACTTCCCTTCAGCACGTTGTCATGATGTCGCTGCATAGAAAGTCGTTTTAACACTAAGAAAACACAGCAACTAAGAAAAGTGTAAGAAAAGATTTCCTCTTCAACTTCAGCTGCTTTCTGATTGAGCATTAGTCTCTTGTCCCTGATTGGCTCTTTTATTTTTTACAAATTCTGCAAATTGAGGTAGATATCAAACTCGCATCGAGACATTTCTTCCAATAAAATAGGAATTTCACTCCGCTCCGTCCTGGTCCATATCACAGCCAAGTTAAAGTTCATTCAAATCCACATTTCAAAACTTTATTGAGCAAATTTAGAAGTGTCGCTGTCTTCCAAGAACTTGCATGATTCCCATTAATACAGCGATTCATGCATCAAAACACAAACCACATAGGATTCTATGCACATATTCAATGCACAGTTCTTAGCACTAGGCACCCTAACCCCTCACCCTGAAGCAATAAGACATGATGATAAAATAAGAAAATGTCAATAGAATCAGTATTATTTACATAACACACTACTCACGTGCGAGGATGAGGACGGTGGCGAGCAGCGAGAGGAAGGAGACTCGAAGCGTCCAGCTCATCTTGGTAGAGGGGATGACGGAGCTTCCACTGGACTCAGGTGGAGCAACTGAAGAAAGGAAAAGAGAGAGAGGGAGGGAGGAGAGGAACGAGAGAGAGGGAGGGAGGGAGGAAAGAGTCCCTGGAAGAGGACGGGGGCAGCTGGAATTCCACTCACCTCGAGAAGGAGGGAGGGGGAGAGACTTGACTTTTAAAGTCCCTTTAATTTCAGTAAGTCATGTCACAACAGCCGAAACTTGATCACAAAGAAACCAAAAAACAACAAAAATATAGACAAACCACATGAAAATCACAGGTCAGTAAGAGCACAGACATCTCTCCTCAGAGATAACTAGGTTCACAGGGATCTGTTGATGTCTTCACCAGGTTTGAGACTGCTGTTCACTATAAGGGCTGCTCCCTTTGTAGCCCAGACTTCCTCCTTTGTACAGTTTACCTCCTTAGAGAGAGAGAGAGAGAGAGAGAGAGAGAGAGAGAGAGATCACAGCTACCACTGGAAAATCACAGGTTAACAATGAGGGAATCATCCTGGACCGAGCACAGCACCTTCCCAACATCCCATACACTCCTGAAAGTGTCCAATTTGCCGGTCAGTTTGCAAAACTCAAACTCCACCCTGAGGCGGCTGAGAGCAGACCAACCGTCATCTGGGCCGGGTCCACTGACCCCTGACCCTGCTCAGCCTTCTTCCTGCTTTTCCAAACCCCTGAAACAGTGTTTCCCAGGACAAGGACAGATTTGTTTGACACAGTGTAAACAGGAGTGAAGATAAAGAGTTTAAAGGAGAAGCTCTCCCCCCATGTTCTCCCAGTTTACCTTCGCAGATGAGGCCGCCTGATACATCCGGAAGCAAGCCACCGATCCCCGGACTTCATCCTGGTCGGTAATCAAAACATTGACATCGTCTGTGTAAGTGGCGATGACCAGCAGCAGCAGAACAGGTTCAGAATGTGCAGAAGAGGTTCAATTACATTACATTTAGCAGACGCTTTTATCCAAAGCGACTTACAATTGTCACTGACGGACGCAGCCATCAGGAGCAATTAGCGGTTAAGTGTCTTGCTCAAGGACACTACAGCATGCTAGCAGGAGGAGTCTGGGATCCAACCAGCAACCTTTGGATCACTAGACCACCAGCTCTACCGCCTGAGCTACCATATCCAATAGCAAGGCAGTAGAGCTGGCCAGAGATGGGCCCTGTCTGATCCCTCTCCCTACAGCGAGGGGACGGCTCAACCCCCCGCCCACCTTGATCAGGCAGGATGCTCCCCTGTAAAGGAGCTGCACATAGTTTAGAAACCCTTCCCCAAATCCAAATGCCTTCAAGGTTGAAAATAAAAAGCACTGGTCCACACAGTGGACCTGGTCAAGGAATGAGACACCAACATCGATGTTATTGAAATCACACAGGTCAAACAAATCAGTCATTAAGAAAAAATTGTCCTTAATAGATCTGCCTGGTACACAGTGAGACTGGTCCTTGAAAATCAACAGCCCTAAAACTCCTTCCAGCCTATTGGTCAGGACATTCGAAAAGAGTATGTAGTCAGTGAAAAGCAGTGCAACGGGTCTCCAGTTTTTGAGCAAGGCCATGTCTCCTTTCTTGGGTATGAGAGAGAGGGCTGCTCGCCGAGAGGAAACTGGTACCAGTCCGCAGGGACTCCAGCAGCACCCGGTGTAGATCGCCCTTATCAGGCTCCAGAAATGCTTATAAAACTCTGGGAGACAGACCGTCTATCTCAGGAGCGTGCCCAGACGCCAGCTGCCCACAGCAGAAGTGAGCTCCTCCATTCCAATGGCAGGGTCCAAGGTGTCCCGCTCCCCGACCTCCAGCCGAGGCAGCCCCTGAAGGAGCTCAGAAGCACACTCTCGAGCACAGTCCCCTGCCCTGAATAGGGTGGTGTAGAAGGCCATCGCATGTGCCCTCATCTCCGCCGGGCTGGTGGTCACCCTGCCAGCCGGGAGACGGAGACAAGCCATCTGTCTGGACCGCTGAACAGTCCTCTCCAGGTTGAAGAAATAGGAGCTGGGGGCGTCCATATCCCTGATGCTGATGTACCGAGCCCTGATCATGGCGCCCTGTACTCTCTCCTGGAGGAAAGTGCTCAGCTCCTGCCTCTTCTCCTGCAGCCTCCTACCGGCAGGGGCACTGCCACTCACATTAAGATAAGATAAGATAAAGGTTTATTAGTCCCACAACGGGAAATTTACAACAATTAAAATGTCAATAAGAAGAATGCTTGGTGCTGTGTACAGTGGATAGCTCCAGAGTGAGGAGGTGATGATCGGTGAAAGGAACTGCTCAGTAACCTGGAACTGAGTGTGTGTGATACCTAAAGCCTGTCCAGCCGCGCTTCACCGACCATCTAAAACCTCCACCCATGTGACCGTCTGTCTGTCGTATGTTTTGTTCTCCATGTGTCCATGAGGTCATGCTGAGCTGTAAGTTCAGACAGACAGGCGAAAGAAACTCTGTGGGGTTCCTCACTGTTCCTATCCAGACTATAGTCCAATGTACAGTTCCAGTCCTCACCCATCACCGCGTAGTCACCCTGATCCCCCCGCTGCCACGTTTCCTTTCGTTTTATAAAGAGCTCCACCCTCCGTGAGCCTAGATTAGGAGCATATACATGAATAAAACAGAAGGTAGAACCTCCTGCCTCCCGCCTCCACCCAGACCATCCACCACCACCACCACCACAGGGCCCACCTTGATGACTACATCACTGTGCGTCTTGTCGGAGAGATAGAAGAGAAGAGAAGAGAGAGAGAGAAAGCGCTTTTTGTCATAATATTTGTTATAATATTTGTTATAATATTTGTCATAATATTTGTTATAATATTTGTGATAATATTTGTCATAATATTTGTCATAATATTTGTTATAATATTTGTTTGAATATTTGTTATAATATTTGTCATAATATTTGTCATAATATTTGTTATAATATTTGTTATAATATTTGTCATAATATTTGTTACAATATTTGTTATAATATTTGTCATAATATTTGTCATAATATTTGTTATAATAGCAGGGAATGTAACATTGGCTTTGAGAAAACTGCTGAGCTTCATGAGTTCGTACATGTTCTACTACGTCACATCATTATTGCTAGAAGCAACGTGAGCGATATGGACGTAAAATCCATGACATTTAGTGGATGGATTGGACGCTTTCCGAGAAAATCCAGTTCTAGAGACAAAACTTCCCCACAGAAGGTTTTGTGATGGGAAAACATCAACAACGTAGATCAAGTTGTCTCCTCGCTGATGACGGGAACATCTTGCTGCCAATGTTTATCGTTCCTCAGACCCTGTTCACAGCAACACGCCCCTCAGGTGATCCGATCACAAGTGGGCGGCTCTGAGTACAGGTGTAAACGCACTGAGATCCGATCGCTCGGGCCTCGTCGGGAGGGGGTCTGGGCTGCGTGGAAGGACCTGAACAACCGACGTCCTCTGCGTTAGCGGAAGTATAAGCTTGACGCACGGCAACGGCGTCATATTAAAGTGCCAAACAACAAGGAGGACGGCGACCGATGGCTCTGCGGAGCCTGAGAGAGTGATGCAGAAAGTCTCCCCGTTTGGGAAGCGCAGGATTTGTTATTTACAAGTGAAGAGTATCACACAACAACATCCAGTTTTTACCAAGTCAACTCCCATAGCAACGGAAAGCAACAGGGCAACGACACACGTTAGTGCCGGGTTTGAACCGACGGACTGACAGCCGTCCACATGTGATGGGATCAGCTGAGATGCATGTTAGTGCCATGTGTGATATGAGCATCATCTTTCAATCGCTGGATTGTTTCTAAATCAATGTAACACCTGGTCATCAACTCATCAACTTCCTGTCTCATGAACAATGTAAATATCTCAGCGCTGATCCTTTATCCTTTTAGAGATATGGAACAAAATGGAGGGTGCTGCTACTACATTACTAACTATGCTACTACAGAATTTGTATATTTGAACACATTTGAAAAAAAAAGACAAAATGCTGAAATAAATGGTACACAAAACAATACAGTGCTCTGAATTATGATCTCAAATAGTACCGCTCGAAGGGTCAATAAGAAATGGATGGCAGCGGACGGATGTTTCTGTTTCAACATTCTCTCGACTGGAGAGAAACGGCGACTTCCTGTCACTCGCTTCTGCCAAAAAAACACACAACTCTGTTAACACAAATCCTGAGGGCTCCCCCTGGAGGAGAGCTCAAGAACTGCTCCGACTCCCACCCGCCACCGTTTGAGAAGCCACAGTGCGGCTGCCTATCGTCTGGAAAAGCCCTTCCCGGGTGGGTCCTGAGGAGGACCCTGGGAGTTGATGTGGAGTAAGTCTGACGTCCGCTTTTCTGAGCGCTCCATCTCTGCAAGGATGAGTCCTGGTCATGACGACGGGCCACTCTTTACTGACTCATCTTTACTGACCATCCTTCGTGAGAACAACATCACCGTCAAGTTTGGTCAACTGCGTTCGATCTACTGGCGGCTCTGAAGGGTGTTGGGGTATCTACTCCGGAGAATGTCGGACCGAGCCCGGACCCTGTTGAACCACGTCTACTTTAGTGAGTCCCTCAGAAGGAGGCAAAACCGCAGCAGGGGGCAGGGTGAGTGAGGACCTCATGATGATGACGAATCAGCAAAGTTCCAATATGATGTTTGTATTGCTGTAGTTATATAGAAATATATAGAAAGGGATTTCAGGACTCTACGCTGGAATAATGATGAATAGTGATGGATAATTGTGGTGGACCAAGGGGGCGGCGGACAGACAGGCGGCGCAGTCTCCCATCTGGGGACCGCTCAGCTGCTGGGGATCAGCCTAATCAGCGAAGGGACTCCGCTGATTAGGCTGATCCCAAAAACAGGAAGTTATAATTGTGTGTGTGTTAGGCCCACGGCCTCCCAGCGCCACTAGAGGCCGCTCTTGCCCCATCTGCAGCTCCCTACTTGAGCCCAATTGCACACACCTGGGATCAATTACCTGCATCACTCCACACAGTATTTAGACTCAGCTTCCCAGTCATTCCTTGCCAGACCGTCAACTAGCTTACCCAGTTGTACAGCTACTGGCTCCCATCCTAGTTCCTAGCTCCTAGTGCTTGTTTCAAGTTCCTAGTTTATGTCTCTTTGTCTCGTCTTCCCCTTACCTGCTTGTCTCCGCTCGTCAACCAAGGCTGTCCGTCCTTCTCCATCCAGCCCGGTTCCCCATCCCTCCACCCGGATCCTGGACCCCTCCTCCTGGTCATCATCATCCCCGCCCAGTCCGGCTCCATCCCTACCTGACCGGGTCCCCCCGGACAGCTCCACCATCTGGGCTAATAAACATCTTTTGCCTGCCTCCCGTCTCCCCGTGTCATGCGTTTGGGTCTCTCCTAGCTGTGGTCGTGACAGTGTGTGTCCCGCCGTAGGGATCGGCGTGCCTGGGAGATGGAACGCACAGGACGAGGTCCGCCCGATACACAAGCCGCCAGACAGATCGCAGGAGATCGGAAAGCGTTGATTCCTCATGGACTATTGATATACATTAGCCTGCGAGCCCTGAGTTGTTCCTTTTGGCCCACGAGCCACCGTTTGATTTTAAGAGACTTATCAATAAACACGCCAACCGGCGCTGTTTGGCCTCCGCCTGCCTCCGCTTCCTCATTTCCTGGCCCTGAGCCAGAACACACCTCCACAATATTATTTTAAACAGAATAGACGCATCTAACAGCATGGACATTCTCGGTGTGGTTATTATACACACACAAGCAACAAACTATGAGGAAATTATGAACTGACAAGTGATCGGTTGACGCCCTCCCTTAGCTGTCAAGTTCACATTCCACCTGTAAACATCTGACTATAAATTGGCAGTGAAAGACTTGCAAAGCATCAAGGACCTTCCTACCCACGAGCCTACACCTTGCACACAGATTAACCCAGACTTGATTGAGATGGATGTCCGCGCTTTGGTGGTTCTTCTCTTGGGAGCCGTGGCCCACTGCGCTCCTCGCTGCGACATCTCGCTGAATCTGGGATGTGATGAAATCTACACCAACTTATCCAGAATTAGTGGGGTGTACACCATCTACCCCCTGCTGACACCCGTCCAGGTTTACTGCGACATGGACAACGACGGAGGGAAGTGGACGGTCATCCAGAGGAGAATGGACGGCTCCCTGAACTTCTATCTCCCCTGGGTGAACTACACGGCTGGTTTCGGCGACGCCTTCGGGGAGTACTGGCTGGGGCTGGACACCATCCACATCCTCACCGACAAGAGGAAGCACCAGCTGAGAGTGGACATGGAGGACTTCACCGGAAAAAAAGTGTTTGCCCAATATTCCTCCTTCCACGTGGGCCCCGAGTCCGACGGCTACAGGCTGCGCGTCGGCGGCTTCAAGAACGGAGGAGCCGGAGACTCGCTGCGCCTACACAACGGCCAGAGGTTCAGCACCTTTGACAAGGATCAGGACGCTTGGAGAAATAATTGTGCAGCTACATATCTGGGAGCCTTTTGGTATAGCAAATGCCATCACACCAATCTCAATGGTATTTATCTTTGGGGGCCATCAGCATACAAAACACAAAGTGTTCAGTGGTCGACGTGGAAAGACTATCCCTACTCTTTGAAAAGAGTAGAAATGAAGATAAGACCAGTTTCCTGAGCGTACTTTGGAGGAGTGCTGTCATTCATCTGAAGGGGAAATCAGCATGACGAGGAAATCATCTTTTCCTTTAAAATATCCATATAAAAAACATCACTTTTGTCCAGATTTTATTTTCTCACGGTGGGATGATGTGTTAAATTGACTTCCAGGGTTTGCTACGGGTTGCTCTCATATGCTGTGGGTTATATCCTGTATCTCATGTCAAGTTATTAATAATGACATTATTACCCAACAAAGATGCTTCATTCTCTGCCGACACACACATGCATATCTGCTTGATTCTATCCTCAATAAACATTAAGCATGAAAAGACAAGTCCGGGTTGTGTTTTACATTTTTCACCGTAAGAATATGATCAGAACCGGCCTCAACGGTGGCTGCAGCGTACAGGTAGGTGTCCAGGTGAGCTGGGATGGGCTGCTCAGGTCACTGGAGTTAAACATTCCTTTCCAGCTTTAGAGGATCAACAAAAGCAAGAAAGCCAGAGGTGACTGCCCTGTTTGAGCTGCATGGGCTCCTAGCTTCCTTCTTAAAATCCTTTGTGTATTCAAAGCTCTAAAAGGCTTCGGGCCCGCCTACATTCCTATGCATTACTCATTATTACCTACTTACAGTATTACTTATTAATCAATAATACTTATTCACTTGCTACACCCCACTCACCTGTTCAAATCGATTGCTCTATTATTAATTACAAAATTTCGAGTTGCACGTGCAGTGTTTTCACGACCGTTTGGTGTCGTGTCAGGCGACGGCGACAAAGTGAAGCAATGACACGTTGACAACTTCCTGTTACCAACTGCAGTTTTTGGGGTTCTGTGAAACGCAGTACTGCTACTAAAACGAGTGACACATTTCTGAGTTTCTTTTTTTTTAGTTTCACTTTTTATTTTTCTTCCGCAATTTGGCATATTGATAGACAAGCCGCCCACGTCCTGGAGCATTTTGTATCAAACCAAGATGCATCGTGGGTCGTACTGTGTGAGCTTGCAGATGGAATCCTGGGAAAGTGGGTTTTAAAGTGTCTCGGCTGTAACAAGCGGAGGCTCTGAAAGGAGACGCTGTCCTGGCCACATGACAACATATGCGGGAAGATGCCATGACGACAAGTTAGAGAAGGGTGTGTTGTGCATGACGGACTTTGAAATATGTTCCTGCTAAACCAGTAAAAGTTTATTCAACTTAGTTATTGTTGTGGCAGCAAATTCCTAAATAAACTGTTGACGGTGCAAACCTGCTTCTTGTCCTTCAGCCAACACCACAAACACAGGAGCGTTGTGGGCTTAGTGGCGCCCCATTCAAGAAATAGACTCTTCTGAAACTCCTGCAACATAGATCTGGTACTGGTATTGGTACAGGTACAGGTACAGGTACAGGTACAGGTACTGGTGCAGGTACTGGTACTGGTACAGGTAGTGATACTAGTACAGGTACTGGTACAGGTACAGGTACTGGTGCAGGTACGGGTACTGGTACAGGTACAGGTACAGGTACAGGTATTGGTACTGGTACTGGTACAAGTAGTGATACTAGTACAGGTACTGGTACAGGTACAGGTACAGGTACAGGTACTGGTGCAGGTACTGGTACAGGTAGTGATACTAGTACAGGTACTGGTACAGGTACTGGTGCAGGTACGGGTACTGGTACAGGTACAGGTACAGGTACAGGTACAGGTACAGGTACTGGTACAGGTACTGGTGCAGGTACGGGTACTGGTACAGGTACAGGTGCAGGTACAGGTACAGGTACTGGTACTGGTGCAGGTACAGGTATTGGTACTGGTACAAGTAGTGATACTAGTACAGGTACAGGTACAGGTACAGGTACAGGTACAGGTACAGGTACAGGTACTGGTGCAGGTACTGGTACTGGTACAGGTAGTGATACTAGTACAGGTACAGGTACTGGTGCAGGTACGGGTACTGGTACAGGTACAGGTACTGGTGCAGGTACAGGTACAGGTATTGGTACTGGTACAAGTAGTGATACTAGTACAGGTACTGGTACAGGTACTGGTACTGGTACTGGTACTGGTATTGGTACTGGTACTGGTACAGGTACTGATACTAGTACAGGTACTGGTACTGGTGCAGGTACTGGTCCTGGTCCTGGTTATGGTACAGGTACAGGTAGAGCTACTGGTACTGGTACTAGTACCAGTATTGGTACAGGTGCAGGTACAGGTACTGGTACAGGTAGAGCTACTGGTACTGGTACTGGTAAGTGTATTTCTACAGGTGCAGGTACTGGTAAGTGTATTGGTACTGGTACAGATACTGGTACTGGTGTGGGAGCCAGGAAACCACGGCACGTCAACGTCCTACAGCTGGGCCTTGAGGATGGGACACAACAGCCTCCTGCAGCGTCAGCGTCGGTCAATCCAGGGAAACCAAACCGGCCCCAAATATGAATCAAGCACAGAGGTGACCAACGGGAGTCACATCCCTACAACGTAGAATAATGGGAACGATGAAACGATATCTGAGATATGTCGAGAGAATCCCCGAATAGAGACCTAAAGAAGCTTTTATCAATATCATGATGATAATTACAAATATATGCCATTCAACTTTTAAAAGTGGAAACCAGCGACGACTTTCCTCAATGTCCTTTCCGTGCTCAAAGTGTGAAGCCCGGCTGTTGAGTGACTGAGAGGAGACAGAGTGTGTTTCGGATTCAAACATCGTTGAGTTCCTCCTCTGAAGAGAGCGGAGCTGGAGGTGGAGCAGCAGTCGTACCCCTCACGGAACATTTCAAAAAGCAGGTGGGATCTTGCTCGGGGCGCTGGCTGAGAGCATCACAACACGTCTTTGTTTTCGTATGTTGACGTGCGTCTGTTTGGACAGCGAAAGGTTTTTTTTGTCACTTCACGGCTTCATGCAAACAGTAACAGATGGACTTGGACGCAGCTCCACGCCGTTGCTCAGGATCTTCCACGGGTGGTGCAGAACTGGCTCCCATTTACCTGCGTGGGGCGCTAGATGTACACATATATATATTCATTACCCGCCTCTGATTGGCCACAAGCGGACACCAGGTCAGTCATTCCTGGATGATGACGAGTGTCATCATGGCTTTCTCTGCGCTCTGTGACCTCCGGCAGTCACGTGGTTTGACTCCTCCTGCTTTCCTTCCGCCTACATGCTCCTCCAGCTAGCTAGCGGCGCCGCCTGGTGGCTGCACTCAGAGGCCACAATGGAAGACTGGAAGGGGTGAACGTGTCCGGCATGTCCCATCTCTCATTATGAACACAACGTTTTTTTTGGGGAGGGAGTAGTTTGCTCCGTTCTCGTGGAGCGACGGGAGCAACATTCAGGAATAATTATCACTGATCGCTGCTGTTGACTGATTAGAAGCAAGAATTCCAGTCCAGTGACCTGGAGTCGTCGGGTGTTTCGAGTCTTTCAACATCACATCCAGGGCAAAGGGAGTCAGTTCCTCCTGATCACTACCACACCATCCGCACATCTGTACCACACCATCTGCACATCTGTACCACACTGTGTGCACATCTGTACCACACTGTGTGCACATCTGTACCACACTGTGTGCACATCTGTACCACACCATCTGCACATCTGTACCACACTGTGTGCACATCTGTACCACACTGTGTGCACATCTGTACCACACTGTGTGCACATCTGTACCACACTGTGTGCACATCTGTACCACACCATCTTCACATCTGTACCACACTGTGTGCACATCTGTACCACACTGTGTGCACATCTGTACCACAGCGTCTGCCTTCCTTGGCTCTGACGTATGTGTCGCCTATGGAGCTCCACCTTCCCTTTCTATCGCATCATATGAAAATGTGAGACTGAAACACAAGAAACGAACAAAATTGATGATGAGTTTATTGATGCAAAGTGTGAAAAGCAGAACTAGCATTGAAACATGATTAGTTATTGATGTTTCCTCTCGGGCATTGAGGTGTTTAAGGTTCCTGTGAAGCAACAGGACGTGTTCAGGGTTCCTCACACACAACAACGTCTTATCAACACTCCGCCAAATTTGAACGATTAAAAAAATTGGCACGTATATCAATTAGGTTACAATATCATAAAAAAAGGGCAGTTCCCTCTGTTGTGAGACACGAGGGGCGTGTCCACCGGAGACGCTGAAACCCGACACCCCGACCCTACTACGCCCACCGGGGTGGGGGGGGGGCTCGCCGTGGTGGCGGGTGAACGAAAGGAAGCGGGTGACATAACACGGGCGTTCCCAAAAGATGGATCGGAGCCGCGGAGCCTTTGCGGCAGCTGTACGTGGTGCAGAGTAAGACCGCTCCACGTCACTGAGTCATCATGCGGCCACGCCCAAAAACATCCGGGGCACGAAAACAGTGAGAAACAGTTTGACG
>NC_137208.1:1634990-1647490 GCF_960531495.2 Zeus faber
ATATGATGACATTATATGAGATGAGATGACATGACATTATATGACATGAGATGAGATAAGATGACATTATATGAGATGAGTGAGATGAGATAAAATGAGATATGATTAGGTGAGATAAGATTAGGTGAGATAAGATGACATTATATGAGATAACATGACATTATATAAGATATTATGCAATATTATGAGATGTGATTAGAGGAGATGAGATATGATGACATGACATGCCATCATATGACATGAGATAAGATGAGATGAGATATGATGACATTATATGAGATGAGAAAATATATGAGATGAAATGACATTGTATGAGATATGATGACATGAGATAAAATGACATTATATGAGATTATATGAGATGAGAAAATATATGAGATGAAATGACATTGTATGAGATATGATGACATGAGATAAAATGACATTATATGAGATTATATGAGATGAGAAAATATATGAGATGAAATGACATTGTATGAGATATGATGACATGAGATAAAATGACATTATATGAGATTATATGAGATGAGAAAAGATGAGACGGCATTATATGAAATGAGACATGATGAGATTAGATGTGATGAGATGAGATAAGGTGACATGATATGAGATGACATGAGATGAGATAAAATGACATTATATGACATAACATGACATTTATCGAGATGTGATGAGATGAGATACAAGATGAGATAAGATGACTTATGAGATGAGATTCGGCGCCGCAGCAGCAAAGAACAGATTGAAATGAGATAAAGAACAAATAAAAATGGAGATAAAAGGTTAAAGTTCAAGCTGTTCGACTCATGTGCTCATTTCAGGGCAGGGGATCGATCGATGACACAACACCTGTGTTGTTGTTTTCTAAGCAGGTAAAAAGCACCTGGATGATTCAAAACAACCAATAAAGCACATCAGGCCGTGGGATCTCACCTGAGTGTCTGCGGGTGGAGGTGGGCCACATTTTGGGTGGAGGTTGGAGAGGCTTGCTGTGGGAATCAAGTTAAGGCTGAGACGCTGTAGTAACTCTGGTTGCTAACTTAAATACACACATAGAAATACACTGCATACATATATCAAGTATATATATCAAGTATATATATATATATATATGGGGATGGTGGCTCAGGAGGTAGAGCTGGTGGTCTAGTCATGTAAAGGTTGCTGGTTGGATCCCAGGCTCCTCCTGCTAGCATGCTGTAGTGTCCTTGAGCAAGACAATTAACCCCTCATTGCTCCTGATGGCTGCGTCCATCGGTGTTTGAACAATTGTAAGTCGCTTTGGATAAAAGCGTCTGATCAATGACTAAATGTAATATATCAAGTATATATATACTTGATATATATACTTGATATATATACTTGATATATATACTTGATGTATATACTTGATGTATATACTTGATGTATATACTTGATATATATACTTGATGTATATACTTGATATATATACTTGATGTATATACTTGATGTATATACTTGATGTATATACTTGATATATATACTTGATATATATACTTGATATATATACTTGATATATATACTTGATATATATACTTGATGTATATACTTGATATATATACTTGATGTATATACTTGATATATATACTTGATATATATATAAATAAAAGACCGCTGGTAGGGGCGCGGACCCCGGATTGGGAACCCGTTATGTCGGCAATAGGTCAACACGCGCACGAAGAACCGTCGGGAAGTGGTCATGAAGTTTAAAGACGTTAAACACGGTCGAGGGAGGAAGGATACGAGCGCAGCGGAGGACCGCTCCAGGTGCCCGAGCAGCGCCGCCAGCCTCCCCGCCGCTCGTCCGCCCGTCGCCGCTCGTCCGCCCGTCGCCGCTCGTCCGGCCGTCGCCGCTCGTCCGGCCGCCAACGCCCGCGACATCTTGTCTGTGCGGTGCTCCGCTAAGCCCCGCCCATAGCCCCGCCCCTCCGACGAATGGAACACGAGGCTTGGACGAAGCGTGGGAGCCGCGTTTTAAAGGCGCACGATGCGACGGACACTGTGTAGTAGTAGTAGTAGTAGTAGTAGTAGTAGTAGTAGAAGAAGTAGTAGTAGTAGTAGTAGTAGTAGTAGAAGTAGTAGTAGTAGAAGTAGTAGTAGTAGAAGTAGTAGTAGTAGTAGTAGTAGTAGTAGTAGTAGTAGAAGTAGTAGTAGTAGTAGTAGTAGTAGTAGTAGTAGTAGAAGTAGTAGTAGTAGTAGTAGTAGTAGTAGTAGAAGAAGTAGTAGTAGTAGTAGTAGTAGTAGTAGTAGTAGTAGTAGTAGTAGTAGAAGTAGTAGTAGTAGAAGAAGTAGTAGTAGTAGTAGTAGTAGTAGTAGTAGTAGTAGTAGTAGAAGAAGTAGTAGTAGTAGTAGTAGTAGTAGTAGTAGTAGTAGTAGTAGTAGAAGAAGTAGTAGTAGTAGTAGTAGTAGTAGTAGTAGTAGTAGTAGTAGAAGTAGTAGTAGTAGAAGAAGTAGTAGTAGTAGTAGTAGTAGTAGTAGTAGTAGTAGTAGTAGTAGAAGAAGTAGTAGTAGTAGTAGTAGTAGTAGTAGTAGTAGAAGAAGTAGTAGTAGTAGTAGTAGTAGTAGTAGTAGTAGAAGTAGTAGTAGTAGTAGTAGTAGTAGTAGAAGTAGTAGTAGTAGTAGTAGTAGTAGTAGTAGAAGTAGTAGTAGTAGTAGTAGTAGAAGTAGTAGTAGTAGTAGTAGTAGTAGTAGTAGTAGTAGTAGAAGTAGTAGTAGTAGTAGTAGTAGTAGAAGTAGTAGTAGTAGTAGTAGTAGTAGTAGAAGTAGTAGTAGTAGAAGTAGTAGTAGTAGTAGTAGTAGTAGTAGAAGTAGTAGTAGTAGTAGTAGTAGTAGTAGTAGAAGAAGTAGTAGTAGTAGTAGTAGTAGTAGAAGAAGTAGTAGTAGTAGAAGAAGTAGTAGTAGTAGTAGTAGTAGAAGTAGTAGTAGAAGAAGTAGTAGTAGTAGTAGTAGTAGTAGTAGTAGTAGTAGTAGTAGTAGAAGTAGTAGTAGTAGTAGAAGTAGTAGTAGTAGTAGTAGTAGTAGTAGTAGAAGTAGTAGTAGTAGTAGTAGTAGTAGTAGTAGTAGAAGAAGTAGTAGTAGTAGTAGTAGTAGTAGTAGTAGAAGAAGTAGTAGTAGTAGTAGTAGTAGTAGAAGTAGTAGTAGTAGTAGTAGAAGAAGTAGTAGTAGTAGTAGTAGTAGTAGTAGTAGTAGTAGTAGAAGAAGTAGTAGTAGTAGTAGTAGTAGTAGTAGTAGTAGTAGAAGTAGTAGTAGTAGTAGTAGAAGTAGTAGTAGTAGTAGTAGTAGTAGTAGTAGTAGTAGAAGTAGTAGTAGTAGAAGTAGTAGTAGTAGTAGTAGTAGTAGTAGTAGTAGAAGAAGTAGTAGTAGAAGAAGTAGTAGTAGTAGTAGTAGTAGTAGAAGTAGTAGTAGTAGTAGAAGAAGTAGTAGTAGTAGTAGTAGTAGTAGTAGTAGTAGTAGAAGTAGTAGTAGTAGTAGTAGTAGTAGTAGTAGTAGAAGAAGTAGTAGTAGTAGTAGTAGTAGTAGTAGTAGAAGAAGTAGTAGTAGTAGTAGTAGTAGTAGAAGTAGTAGTAGTAGTAGAAGAAGTAGTAGTAGTAGTAGTAGTAGTAGAAGTAGTAGTAGTAGAAGAAGTAGTAGTAGTAGTAGTAGTAGTAGAAGTAGTAGTAGTAGAAGAAGTAGTAGTAGTAGTAGTAGTAGTAGTAGTAGTAGTAGTAGTAGAAGTAGTAGTAGATTCAAGATTCAAGATTTTTATTTGTCACATACATATACATACTTCCATACATATATGCAGTGAAATGTAATGCAACGCACCCGGTGATAGCACACAATATGTCCTAGGAAAAAATAAAAATAAAATAAAATAAAAAGTAGAAAATTCCTTTCTAATAGACCGACTAACTGACTCCTAAAACGTAATACAGTAAGTGGAATACTTATAGAATAAGATAAAAATATATAGAATAAAATACAATAAAAAATAAATTGAAATAAAATGGAATAGGTTGAAGGAATATGGCTATGTATATACAGATATGTGCATTTAAAGTGGCATGTGAATTAAAGTGGCATGTGAATGTGAATAGTGTGAGGTAGTGTTTGGGATAATACAGCACAGTATACAACAGTACGGCGCAGCAATACGGCATCACCAACAACCCTGAACAGTGATACAGTATGCGGTACAGTATGCTACATACAGTACAGTAGGTAGTGGAGCCTAGTGCATGGCTCAGTTAGGACCCCTGGTGAGGTCAGCATTGACAGTTCTAATGGCTTGATGTAGAAACTCCGTCTCAGTCTCTCTGTTCTCGCTGTGTGACTGCGGAGGCGCTTGCCTGACCGCAGCAGCTGGAACAGTCCGTTGTTGGGGTGATGAGGATCCTTCATGATGCTACGGGCTCTGCTGCTACACCTCCTGGTGTATCTGCAAGGGGGGGAGGGTAGTTCCAGTGGTACGTTCAGCTGAACGCACCACCCTCTGCAGGGCCCGCCTGTCCTGGGCAGTACAGTTCCCAAAGCAGGCAGTGATGTTGCCTGTCAGGATGCTCTCCACTGCTCCAGAGTAGAAGGACTTGAGGATCCTCACCGAGAACATCGTGATAAAACAAGGAAAAAAATACTAAAGAGTAAGAAAGTAACCGGAGCGCCGGCGCAGGCGACCGCTAGGGGCGGCGCCACTATCGCACTTCTACACATAGTAGTAGTAGAAGAAGTAGTAGTAGTAGTAGTAGTAGTAGTAGAAGAAGTAGTAGTAGTAGTAGTAGTAGTAGAAGTAGTAGTAGTAGTAGAAGAAGTAGTAGTAGTACTAGTAGTAGTACACAACAACCTCAGACAGCTGCTTCTACAGTACATCTAAGCCCATAATATATACTGCACATAGAGTTCACAGTGTATATGTACATCTTCAGTAAAGCGATACCTGTAGTCATTTTATATGTATATATATATACAGTTCAAGATTCAAGAGTCAAGAGGTTTATTCGTTACATACATATACATACTTTCATACATATACATACTTTCATACATATACATACTTTCATACCTATACATACTTTCATACATATACATACTTTCATACCTATACATACTTTCATACATATACATACTTTCATACATATACATTCTTTCATACCTATACATACTTTCATACATATACATACTTTCATACATATACATACTTTCATACCTATATGCAGTGAAATGTCAATAGTATAGTATAGTATACCTATAGTTTATGTATAATTATATCTATAGTTTAATATATATATATATAGTATATCTATACCTATAGTAAATGTATATCTATAATATATGTATAGCTATATATATATCTATAGTGTATAGTATATGTAGAGTATGTAGTACATCTCTACGTATAGCATATGTATATGTATATCGATAGTATATCATTGATACACTCAGTGTTTAAGTACAAATAATTGAACATTCAATGAGAAGTAAAAACGTTCAAACGCTTCTGTCATAAAGATGTTTGTCCACTAGCAGTTTTCCACCAGCAGGGGGCGCTCCACGCCCCCTGCTGGTCTCCAGGTGCCTCCAGGTGCCTCCACGCGGGGGCGCTGTGCTCCGTCTCCCGCTCTGGAAGCTCCGGCGCGACCCCCTCCTCCTCTCGCTGTCAGCGCCCAGGCGGAGGCGTCAGAGTGCGGGCAGCCACAGCCCGCTGCGCCCTCCCTCCCCGGTGCTCCGCACACTGCTGGCTCCTCTCTGCGGAGGACGCTGCGCCGGCCGGGTGCCCTTTGGCGATCCCCGCGGGCTTTTACGTCGACATTTCGCGTTTCGCGGGAGGCGGAATATCGGCCTCCAGACCAGCGGGTCACGACTGGGAAGCAGCCCGGCGCAGAGGAGCTGTCTGGCGGAAGACGGGAGCATCCGGCCTCCGGGCTGTGGAGATCCGCTCCCACCGGCGCTCATCATTTGTGGTATTTAACGCGTTTTTACACCGAAATGTTTGTGTTTTTTTAGGTCGTTGTTCATCATATTTACGCATTAATTCACATCTCAAACTTTATTTGGTTTTTGCTCTTTTTGGGGCCATTTCATTTCATTTCATTTTCTATTTGTATTATTTGCTGTGACACCGCAGTGTCCCTGCGCTGATGAATCAAGTGTGTAATGGAATCTAATCAGATTAAATCACATTAAATCAGATTAAATCAGTTAAATCAGATTAAATCAGTTAAATCAGATTTAATTGACTGATTGTTTTTCCAAGATGTTTGTTTATGTGACGCTGAGATGCGTTCAAGTCCGTGGGTTTTTATCACTTTGCGTCACGTTTTACAACCGTGTTTGAGTGTCGTCACACGACATGTTATGCGATACCACTGTATCGTCATAAAGTTAATGTTGTGTTTAAATCGGCATCAACGGTCAAGTGATGCAAAGCACAAGATCTAGCCTCACAAGTCACAACATATCGTACCGTATATGAAGAATCAAGAGGGCTTCTGCTGGGATGGAAACATCGGGGACAGTTGAGTTTTGTGTTGAAGGAGCTTGACAGTAAAGTGGCGCAAACACCAAACCCCGACGAGGGTCACAAGAGCAATTCTATTGATACAATATCAATATCAATATTCACAAATACTTCAATAATCCCAGGGGGAAATTACTATAATATAGCTCATTTGGTTATGATAACGTAGTGATATCGTTAAATATAGTTGCTTGTATTGTAGTAAATCATATATTATTAAATCATATTAAATAAATCATATTAGCATATCATCATATCTGGTATTATGATATGATATTATGATATAATATGTTATGATATTATATGATATAGTTTATGATGTGATTTGATATATTATATGGTATAATATGTTTAATGATAAGTTATGTTATGATATATGATATCATATTATATATGATATAATACAACGTGGTATGTGTTATATTATGATTTATGATATGTGTTGTATTATATTTGCAAAATTGTGGCCTTTAAGTTGTGACAAACCACGGTATTGATCCATCAACCATTCATCCTCGATGCACTGGAACTGATCCGTTGTTGTATTGATGGCTTATTGATTGTTGTTAGTGCCGGTGGAGTGGACGCTCTGATTATTCACTTTACTTTGCTTTGGCTTCAACTGGACCTGCCGCACGCCTTCCCAGAGTGCCTTGCTGTCCCTGATTTGGGGCGAGATAGAGTGTGTGTGTGTGTGTGTGTGTGTGTGTGTGTGTGTGTGTGTGTGTGTGTGTATGTGTATGTGTATGTGTGTGTGTGTGTGTGTGTGTGTACGTGTGTGTGTGTGTTTGCGTGTGTGTGTGTTTGCGTGTGCGTGTGTGTTTGCGTGTGCGTGTGCGTGTGTGTGTGTGTTTGCGTGTGCGTGTGTGTGTGTGTATGTGTGTGTGTGTGTGTGTGTGTGTGTGTGTTTGCGCGTGTGTGTGTGTGTTGTGGCAGTTACTTGGCTCCATCTTCTTGCGGCTCCATTGACCCACATTGGGACGACCATAGGACAAGCTAATTATACCGACTCAAGCCCCAATTTCTCTCGCTCTCTCGTCTCCGCTGTAACGGCCTCATCATAACTTTTATATTGATCCCTGGACATTAGAAGACCTAGTACAGGAACCTGAGAGCTGTGTGTGTGTGTATGTGTGTGTGTCTATGTCCTATATATCTATTCTTATTGCGGCAGTCCGTATGTGTTATTAATAATAATAATAATAATAATAATAATAATAATAAATATAGCTGCAGGGAGCAATACACAAGGTCCAGTTTAGTCGTGTTGGGTAAGTATTACAGTTTTCCGGGCCCTGTGAAACCATTTTCCGAGTTGACGTTGAACGCCGCAGTGTTTTTTTTTCCACTGGTTTCATGAGGCTTTTCAAGTTTTTCTGGGATTTGTTTGCCCTTTTCCTGAACAGGAGTGTGACTGAGCTGCCAGGACGGATGCTCTGTCCACTCCACACCTGGTGGGGTGCAAACCTGGCGTGACGGAGGTTCTCTCCGAGCCGGCCCTGTCCACTGCCAGGTCGGGGGGGGGGGGGGGGGGAGACGCTGGTTTTTGTGACGCAGATTTAATGTTTTGGAAATAAAGTCTATGAATAAATACATGTTTACTTTAAACGAACTACCTTACTTTCACCTTACCAATCAAGCGTCACTTACGTCTCTGAATGTTCCTCTTGTGTGGTTTAGTCTTAATGTCGCTCAGGAACGGTGTTTTAACAACCACCGCCCGGATCAGGCAGTGACACTGGAGAAAAGGTCGGTTCCTCCGCCGGTTGGGGAACTTCCTGCAGTGCGGAACCGGCCTTTTGACGAGGGAAATGAGCGTTCGATTCCGAACTTTGAAGTCACAAGCGGGTTCGCGATTCTCCCCGTATTGTTGTGGGTGACATTGTCTGACGTGGATGTTGATCGTCGAGACCAAATAAATGTGATCCCTCGTGTGATGTCATCTGAAAATACACTAAGACGACCCGAGCCGGAGCCGGAGCCTGAGCCTGAGCCTGAGCCTGAGCCTGAGCCTGAGCCTGAGCCTGAGCCTGAGCCTGAGCCTGAGCCTGAGCCTGAGCCTGAGCCTGAGCCTGAGCCTGAGCCTGAGCCTGAGCCTGAGCCTGAGCCTGAGCCTGAGCCTGAGCCGGAGCCGGAGCCGGAGCCGGAGCCGGAGCCGGAGCCGGAGCCGGAGCCGGAGCCGGAGCCGGAGCCGGAGCCGGAGCCGGAGCCGGAGCCGGAGCCGGAGCCGGAGCCGGAGCCGGAGCCGGAGCCGGAGCTCGAGCACGTACTGTGGTTGCCGTGTTCCAGATGCTTTTAGCCTCAAAAACCCCAAGAATCTTGAATATCTCGAATATCTTTCCTGATAATTTGACGGTCATTTTGGGGGGGCTGACTAGGGTGTTTTAGGGCGGGGCCATAAAACAATATTGATCATTTTCACGATAAAATCTTCCACGATCTCCATGAGAAATCGATGAGATTTATTTATGGCATTTTTTTTTTTACGCTATCCAGTGGCAGTAACTCTGTCTCAATGTCCACTGCTTTATCATCCCTCCACCAGTCACTACCAGTTCCACCCCGGTACACAGTACCTGTACTGTCCAGTACCAGTCCAGTACCCAGTACCACTCCAGTACCGTCAATACCCAGTACCAGTCCAGTCCAGTACCCAGTAGTAGTCCAGTCCAGTACCAGTCAAGCCCATTAGCCAGTATCAGTACTGCCCAGTACCAGTCCAGTACCCAGTACCTTGCCGTAACAGTCCAGTACTGTCCAGTACCAGGATAAAGTACTGGAAGAGATGACGACATTTGAGATAAGAGTGAATCTGAAAGCCTGATGATTCAGAACCACTTTCAGTCTGTCCACTGTGTGTGTGTGTGTGTGTGTGTGTGTGTGTGTGTGTGTGTGTGTGTGTGTGTGTGTGTGTGTGTGTGTGTGTGTGTGTGTGTGTGTGTGTGTGTGTGTGTGTGTGTGTGTGTGTGTGTGTGTGTGTGTGGACCAGTCTGTCACTGGGTGTAGTTTGTGAGTTCTGCCCCCTGCTGGTCATTCTCAAATGAGTGCTGACCCTCAGACACAAGCTGTCAATCATAAAAGACTAGTTGCACTGTTGTCTAACTAGAGAAGAGACAGTGAATCACATCAAGGTTTTATTTTGAATAAATAATGACTCATACAGTTTGTCCCTGCCCGGGTGGAGGTTCAAACTATGGGATGTCTTTGATTTCTGTGTGAAACTTGAACCTTGTGAAGTCTGACCCGTCATGGACGGCTTTTATAAATAAACTGAACTCCACTTAAAACTATCGTAAAAAATCGGATGTTTTCCACCCCCCCGAGACAAAATGGAAAAATATTCAGGTGATAAAACACGATGGCGGTATGAATGCCAGCAGTGTTTTACTCCCATGATGCTTTGCAGCGGCTCTGACAGGCCTTCGTGATCATCCGCCTCCCAAACACTGTTGCCATTGACAACGCAGCCAGAAGCTACTGTCTGTTCTGTTCTCTCTCTCTTCTGTTACTTGTGTTCCTCTCTCTCCCTCTCCCTCTCTGTATATAGATCTCTCTGCTTTATGTAACTCCCAACTTGTGAAGTGGTTCATTGATCTTCAGAGATTTGGGAAAAGTGCTGGACGATGGCTGCAAAATCAAATATTGCGATATTTTCTCCAATGGCTATAGAATCATTTCACAATATTTCGGGAATGATTATAGGTGCATAGTCACAAATTAATTGAAATAGTAATTATGGCTGTGCCTGACTCAGAATGTTGTCAGTCTAATCGGATTTGGCTGTTCAATACGAAGATTAGACTATTGGGCAGCATCACTTCCGAAACAAGTAACAGTTTTCCGAGCTCCGGTGAACGCAGCATTGCTTCCGAAAAAAATTACAGTTTTCCGAGTTCCTGTGAACGCAGCATGGCTTCCTGCCTTGGCATGCTTTAAACCGGAGAGCCGTGTCCCCGTCTTCTAACATAATGTCAGAGTCCGTGATTCCCCTTATTTATCGTTCTTCGTTGAAATGTTATCTGTTATCCGCGTTTTTGGAAGCTCTTTCTCTTTTCTACTGTTATTGTAAAGCACAAAAACAAACAACAACAACAAAAACGACTGTTCGAAGAATCTCTGACGGGTTCCCGACTGATGATTCGACTCATCCACTTTCAGGGGGCAGCCCAAATATGAATATTAATATTAGTATTCATCTGTTGTCTGAAATATTTTAGTGATGCACGTCAGATGTTATACTGAAGAGTTAGCTCGTCTAACGATGTATAAATGTCAGTGTACTGTATAGATATCGTATCATATCGTATCGTGAGCCGTCTCCTCGATATCTGATTGGATACAATAGTGACCCTTGTATTGAAATCAAACAGTAAACACTGACATTTCTCATGTCTACTCTGGTTGTAAGCGTGAGAAAGGTATCGTAATAGTATCATATCGTGCGTCATCCCATGGATATCAGAGTGAATGGATAACATGACAAGGTATCGTGATCCGTCTGGTATCGATGTGGAATAGTATCGTGACTCATCTCATGGATATGTGGTTGAATCGATATTGAATAGGATCGTGAACCTTTGTATCAAAACAAACCAAATGGTGAAATCAATTCTAACACCCACCCAAGAATGCTATCACCGGAAAGGTGTCGTGATAATATCGTTCCGATGTAGAAATGTATCGTGAGTCATCTCCTGGATATCCCAGTGAATTGATATCATGGGAAAGGCATCGTGATAGTATCATATCGTCACAGTATCGTATTATGTTAGTATCGTATTGTGATGGTATCGTATTGTGTAAGTATCGTATTGTGTAAGTATCGTATTGTCATAGTATCGTAATGTGTAAGTATCGTATTGTGATAGTATCGTATTGTGTAAGTATCGTATTGTGTAAGTATCGTATTGTGATAGTATCGTATCGTGATAGTATCGTATCGTGATAGTATCGTATCGTGATAGTATCGTACTGTGATAGTATCGTACTGTGAACCATTTCATCAATATGGGAGTGCATCAGTCATGGGAAAATTATTGTGTTAGTATTGTTTTGTGATCGTATTGTGAATTGTATTGTGACCCATCTCATCGATATCGTGGGAAATGTAGATAAGGAAGATTGTGGAGGTGTGATGTGGTCCTGGTGGAGGTTTGATTCGGTCCTGGTGGAGGTGTGATGTGGTCCTGGTGGAGGTGTGATGTGGTCCTGGTGGAGGTGTGATGTGGTCCTGGTGGAGGTGTGATGCGGTCCTGGTGGAGGTTTGATGTGGTCCTGGTGGAGGTGTGATGTGGTCCTGGTGGAGGTGTGATGCGGTCCTGGTGGAGGTTTGATGTGGTCCTGGTGGAGGTTTGATGTGGTCCTGGAGGGGGTGTGATGTGGTCCTGGTGGAGGTGTGATGTGGTCCTGGTGGAGGTGTGATGCGGTCCTGGTGGAGGTTTGATGTGGTCCTGGTGGAGGTTTGATGTGGTCCTGGAGGGGGTGTGATGTGGTCCTGGTGGAGGTTTGATGTGGTCCTGGAGTGTGATGTGATCCTGGTGGAGGTTTGATGTGGTCCTGGTGGAGGTGTGATGTGCTCCTGGTGGAGGTGTGATGTGATCCTGGTGGAGGTTTGATGCAGTCCTGGTGGAGTTCTGTAGAGCGGAAGTCAAAGCTCCTCAAAGTCCCTGGAAGCGTCCCGAGGCCAGTTCCTGTGCTGTGGATGTTTTTTAGGTTAAGCAGTAATCATGTGTTTTTTTTAGGGCCCTGCTAATTCTAGTTCTTCATAATGAGTATAATTAGCGTAGCCTGGGTGTAGGGAGCGAGCGCACGCACACACACACAGATCTCTGTGATGGAGCAGGGCGGTGTCAGAGCGTCACTCTTCACCTCCTTCTGAACGACGTTTCTTCCCTTCTGCCAAGCTCAACCAGCACCACCCGCACCCCATCAAAACAACAACAAAACCTGCATTTTCAGATGCCGAACTTTAACCTACCCCACCTAC
>NC_137208.1:1649990-1653516 GCF_960531495.2 Zeus faber
ATGATGATGTCATAAAGCGTCTTCCTGTAAATATAATTTATGGTAAATAATATGATGACATCATAAAGCGTCTTCCTGTAAATATCATCTCCTTCATTTTGTTTATAAATAGTGACATTTTCAGTCAAGCAGGAACGGCTGAATATATGGGATCAAAGTTGTTTGGTTTTTCACTAATATCTGCTCCGTATGTGGATTGTTGTCATGAATCTTCAAGCACGTGATCCTTGTGACATCGTGGTTTGAAAGACACCTCACCGTGTTGGTAGCTGTGTCTGGTTGGACATGTTTTGGTGTTGAATGCATTGGACTGCGTCTGTGATTACGGTCAAATTAGTTTGGTTTTGCCCTCGTTTCTGCTCCTTATGTGGATCCATTTGGTGGAAACTTCAACCACCGGGTCTTTGTGACGTTCCCCTTCAAACAAGACGTCATCCGTGGTCGTAGCTTCTGCTGTTCTTCTGTTTCAAACGGTTTTAGAATTTTCCCTGAACACTATCACCCTCCTGCAGGCAGCGATGCACAGAGTCAGTCTGGTCACGTCAGGTACGTGTTCCAGGTTCTGAGGTTCCTGACTCTTTGCTCTGTGGTTATATGCAGGGACAGGGAGTCTCCCACCGCGTCGGAGCAGACGCACTGAAAGCCAGGAGTTGTTTCTTTTGTGGAGAAGGCACCTGCAAATGAGTTGACATTAAGTGTGTGTGTGTGTGTGTGTGTGTGTGTGTGTGTGTGTGTGTGTGTGTGTGTGTGTGTGTGTGTGTGTGTGTGTGTGTGTGTCTGTGTGTGTGTGTGTGTGTGTGTGTGTGTGTCTTTGAAGTCCTTAATGTGACACCCGGAGCTTTGATGGAAACTCACCTGCAACACCAGAAGAGCCCTCTGGTTTGTGTGTGTGTCCAATATGTATGTGTGTGTGTGTGTGTGTGTTTCCATGTATCATAGAAATTATTCTGGGTGTCTATTATTTGTATTTGTTATTATTATAATTATAATTATTTTGTTCTCATTATTTTTGTTTTTTTATTATTTATTTATTTTTATTATTCAAGATTCAAGAGGTTATATACAAACTTTCATACATATACATACTTTCATACATATACATACTTTCATACATATACATACTTTCATACATATACATACTTTCATACATATACATACTTTCATACATATACATACTTTTATACATATACAAACTTTCATACATATACAAACTTTTATACATATATGCAGTGAAATGTCAATGCAACGCACCCGGTGATTACACACAATATGTTCTAGACTGAACACAGTAGCTACCTAAGAATTTCTACTTAATTGAATTTCAAAAACTGATTCCTAAAACCTAATGCAGTAAGTCAAATACTATAGAATAAAATAAAATATATATAATAAAATAAAATGAAATAAGAACTCAAGGGTAATGCAGGGTGGGGGTATAAAATAGATAAAGGGAATAGACTTATGTTTATGGGATAGACTATTTATGTATATACAGATATGTGCATTAAAGTGGCATGTGAATAAAGTGAGGTAGTGTTGTGAGATATACAGCACAGTATACAACAGTACTACTCAGCAATACGCGAACACCGAACAACCCAGAACAGTGAGTAAGGTAGTGGAGCCTAGGTGTGTGGCTCAGTGAGGACCCCTGGTGAGGTCAGCGTTGACAGTTCTTATGTCTTGATGTAGAAACTCCGTCTCAGTCTCTGTTCTCGCTGTGTGGCTGTGGAGGCTCTTGCTCGACCGCAGCAGCTGGAACAGTCCGTTGTTGGGGTGGTGAGGATCCTTCATGATGCTGCAGCTCTGCTACTACAGCTCCTGGTGTATAAGTCCTGCAGGGAGGGGAGGGTAGTTCCAGTGGTACGTTCAGCTGAACACACCACCCTCTGCAGGGCCCGCCTGTCCTGAGCAGTACAGTTCCCAAAGCAGGCAGTGATGTTGCCTGTCAGGATGCTCTCCACTGCTCCGGAGTAGAAGGACTTGAGGATCCTCACCGAGACCCTGAGTTTCCCCAGTTGCCTGAGGTGGTAAAGACGCTGCCTCGCCTTTCTCACCAGAGTGTCTGTTTGTAAAGTCCATGTTAAATCCTCTGTGATGTGGACTCCCAGGTACTTGAAGCTGCTCACCCTGTCAACAGAAGTCCCATTAATCACCAAGTGCGTGCGCATTACTCCTAGGCTGTAATCCACGCCTAAAGTCCACAATCAGCTCCTTAGTTTTGCTGACGTTCAGGTGGAGGCTGTTGTCCTGGCACCAGAGTGACAGGTCAGTCACCTCCTCGCGGTAGGCCTTCCCATCGCCGTCGGTGATCAGGCCCACGACAATGGTGTCGTCGTCAGCAAACTTGATGATGGTGTTGGAGCTGGACCTAGCCACAGTCATGTGTGTACAGGGAGTACAGTAGGGGGCTGAGGACGCAGCCCTGGGGGGATCCTGTGTTCAGGGTGAGGGAGCTGGACATGTGCTTCCCCACCCTGACCACCTGGGGCCTGGCTGAGAGGAAGTCCAGGATCCAGGCACACAGCGGAGTATTCAGTCCGAGCTCCTTCAGCTTGACAGCCAGTCTGGTGGGGACTATGGTATTGAAAGCTGAACTTTAATCGATGAACAGCAGTCTCACATATGCCCTCTTCTGGCCATCGAGGTGCGTGATCGTGGTGTGCAGTACCTGGGAAACCGCGTCATCCGTGGATCTGTTCTGCTGGTACACAAACTGCAACGGGTCCAAGATGCAGGGGAGGGAGGCGCAGATATAATCCTTAATCAGCCTCTCGAAACGCTTCATGCCCACCGAGGTGAGGGCCACCGGACGGTAGTCATTCAGGCAGGCAGGAGTGGCGGGACAGGAACGACGGGACAGGAACGACGGTGGACCTCTTGAAGCAGGACGGGACCACTGATTCAGCCAGGGAGATGTTGAATATTGTGGTGAGCACCAGGGCTAGCTGGTTAGCACAGGTCTTCAGTACTCGTCCAGATATGCCATCTGGGCCTGCAGCTTTCCTGGTGTTCACAAGCATCAGAGCCCTCCTGACGTCAAGCTCAGACACTGAGAGTGCGCGCTCATCCCCAGGGGTGTAACTCCAATTAGCCGACGAGCTAGCGGTGCTGTTGCCAGACTCAAACCGCACATAAAAAAGGAGTTCAGTTCGTTGGCTGGAGGAGCTGCTCTTGTACTTTGTTATAGTCCGCAGCCCCTGCCACAAGCGTCTGGTGTGACCCCGCTCCATCTGTAGCTCCACAGTCTCCCTGTACGTCCGTTTAGCTTCCTTCACCGGCCTCCACAGATTGTACGACGCCGCTTTGTAGTTGTCCATATTTGCGGATACAAGACCGTCGTCGTAAGCAAGCCGTGCGATCATTCAGAGTGCCAAGGATGGATTTATCGACCCACGGTTTCTGGTTTAGAAATATTCAAACTTTCACCCCGGGGACGATGCTGTACGCTAACGTAGCCACAAAGCTCACTGCTACTTCTGTAAACTCGCTGACGTCACTTGAACTTGTTTGGAACATGTCCCAG
>NC_137208.1:1653716-1656216 GCF_960531495.2 Zeus faber
GGCGGCGCCACTATCGCCATTATTATTATTATTGCAGAAACAACCATGATGAACCACTTTGAGTGAGAGAAGAAAATGGATTTTAAACTGCGATGGAGTGTTTGCAAAGTGCAAAAAAATACCAAAAAAAACACAATTCACTGATATAAAAACAGATTTATGGATGGTGAACATGGTGACGTTCAACGTTAAGATTTGTAAAGTCGTTTTGTTTTTTTAAATGTGTCTTATTTACTTTGTTTCACGACCAAAAAGTGGCTTCTGGTCGTAGCGTGGGATCTGGAATCTGTCGCAAGAGTTGAAACATCTGAACGCTTCCTGGACCCTCTATTGGACGCACACGTCTAGCACCGCGGAGGGGCGGGGCTTATCGTGGAAGGGCGGGGCCTAACACACAGTCGTTCCGGCCCTCTGTCGCATGAACGGCGGTTTCCCTGGTTACGGTGCAGCGCGTCCACTTTGACAACCCTGCTCAGATCAATCACTGTGAAGGTTGAGCTGTTTGGCCACGCCCCCTTAAAAGGAAACAAAAACCTGGTTGTTGGAGTTGTGTTGTCATGACGACGCCCCGGTTTCATGATGGTGTACACAAACGCTGTAGAAGAGAAACCGTGTGTGTGTGTGTGTGGTGACTGTGTTGTCATCCCCCCCCCCCCCCCCACACCTCCCATAATGCACTGGGAGATGCCCACGAGACAGGAAGTGACACTGGGTGGTGGGGCGACAAGAGACGTTTTCTTCCAGAATTTAGGGCAAAACTTAAGTGTGTGTGTGTGTGTGTGTGTGTGTATCATTGTTTTCTGTTATGAATTCACGTAATTGACATGCTGTACCCCTCCCACACACACTCAAAGATCACACACACACACACATTCTATAATGTACACACAAAAATACACACACACATTCCTATACATAACACACACATTGAAAAACACAATGTGCTTATACACCCACACATTTGGAAACACACAAATACACACACACACACACACACACACACACACACACACACAGCAGCCTCCTGGTGTCACATGAGTCTCTGTGTCGTTGAAATAAAACCTCTTTGTTACACTGTGTGTGTGTGTGTGTGTGTGTGTGTGTGTGTGTCTACTATCAACACTGAATAAAATAATGATATTTGAGCCATTGGATTAAATATAAAACATAATAATATACAAATATAATAAATGTATGTAGTTATATAAATATATGTCGGTTTTATAGTTATATCAACTCAAACATACACACAGAAACCTAAAAAATGAGAGTTTTACTAATGTCAATTTTAAGTTGAGAAAACCAAAAAAAAGTCATTTCAACCTAAAAAAAGAAACATTGGTAAATTCCTGCATTAATCACGTGACTGTTTTTCTACTTTTGTTTCTGTTTCGACTTCACCAAGCATTAACATGTTTGTTATTGTGATTATTATTGTTTGAGACAGAACTGTCCCAAAGTAGAATCCAGGCCAGGGAGGTGAAATGAAAATATACAAAAATAAAACTGATCAAAGCAGAAGAAGAAACATTGATCATTGATCAAAACCATGAATACATAAGAAAACATGACGTTTCTAATTATAACTTGCACCTCGTTCTTCTTCTGCTCCTCTTCAGCCTGCGCTCAGAGGGGCGTGCACGGCTCAGCAGCGTGCACGTGCAGGAGCGTGCACGGTTCGGGATCGTGCACGAGCCTTGATCGGGTTTTATTTTGGTCTGAGGTGGTTTAATGATGTGTGTGTTGTTAGTGTGTGTTATGATAGTGTGTTATTATAGTGTGTTATTATAGTGTGTTATTATAGTGTGTGTTATGATAGTGTGTGTTATTATAGTATATTATTATAGTATGTGTTATTATAGTGTGTTATAATAGTGTGTGTTATAGTAGTATGTTATTATTGTGTGTGTTATTATAGTGTGTTATGATAGTGTGTGTTATTATTGTGTGTATTGTTTGTGTTGCGTTCAAATAAATTTGTTCCCTTGGTCTCTTGAAAAGTAATGTTGATCTCAGTCATGAAAAACATACATAACAAACATTAATAGCGACCGTTGTCACGGGCAACCACTTCTCCTCCTGGTTTCATGGTCCTCGTAACCCCCTACATGCTAATGCTGACACTAGCTGGTGATGCTGCACAGGAACTACAAAGAAGAATAAGTCCAGTTCAACATTAACATTAACAGGACATAGTTAGGATGTGACTCTCCCAGAAAGAAGTTATACAACTAGTCATACTAGTTATAAATATAAAACTAGTCATACTAGTTATAAAACTAGACATACTGGTAATGAAACTAGTCATCTCTAAAAATGAACGTCTGTCATTATCCTATATTGTATAATAATTCTTATTAAACGTACTGACATTTCACAGCTGTCTGTATGTACAGTACACTGTGGGCTGTTCCTAGTGTGTGTGTGTGTGTGTGTGTGTGTGTGTGTGTGTGTGTGTGTGTGTGTGTGTGTGTGTGTGTGTGTGTGCATGCATGCAAGA
>NC_137208.1:1663716-1688716 GCF_960531495.2 Zeus faber
CGGTATAGTACTAGTTAGGCAAGTAGTACTAGTCAGTATAGTACTAGTTAGGCTAGTGCTACTAGTCAGTGAATTACTAGTTAGGCTGGTGCTACTAGTCAAGGTATTTCTACCAAATTGCACACAGGTCACATGGAAAGTCCGTCAAAGGTTAAAAAACACCAACCGCAGATCAGCAACGAATGGGAACCAGGCTTTAAGAGCTGCGGTGTAGCTCAGCCTAAATGTGTCCAGTCATGCTAACGTCTCCACCTCTTCCTCCACCCTCTCTCCCTCCGTCCTCCAGACATCGTCCATGAGAACCTGAAGATGGGTTCTGACGGGGAGAGCGACCAGGCGTCCGGGACGTCGTCTGACGAGGTGCAGTCCCCAACGGGCGTCTGTCTGAGGACCAGGGTCCACCGCCGCATCTCCATGGAGGTTTGAGATACTCCTCCCTCCACCCTCTTCTCCACCCTGTCCCTCACCCTGTCCTCCACCTCCTCTGTCTGAGGACCAGGGTCCACCGCCGCATCTCCATGGAGGTTAGAGATACTCCTCCCTCCACCCTCTTCTCCACCCTGTCCCTCACCCTGTCCTCCACCTCCTCTGTCTGAGGACCAGGGTCCACCGCCGCATCTCCATGGAGGTCAGAGATACTCCACCCTCTTCTCCACGCTCCACCCTGTTCTCCATCCTCTCCCTCACCCTTCTCTTGTCTGAGACCAGGGTCCACTGCAGCATCTCCATGGAGGTCAGAGATAGCTCCACCGTGTTCTCCACCCTCTTGTTCTCCACCTTTCTACCCTCCACCCTCCCAAAAAACTCATCATAAAATCATGAGTTAGAAGGTGGTGTGGTGGGGTTTCTTTTTGTTTCAATTGCTTAGCAGAGGATTCAGCTGCTGGTGGTGCTGTGCCCCCTGGTGGCAGATCAGAGCATCTGCAAAATACAACAACAAAATAAGTCAAATGAGTGAAAGGAAAATACTCAATAGATCAAATAAAATGTATTTGATCTATTAAGTATTTTCCTGTCACTTGTCTTATCACTTATCTTTACATTTAATGTAAAGATCAATGTACAAAGTAAATAAAATACTAATACACAAAATCTGTCAAATAAATACCGTAATGAATAACATAAAGACATGACATAAATATCCAGATTAAATTAAATAACTTCAAAAAATGTACAAAATGAATGAACACAAATAATTTAAATAAAAACACAAAATATGTGAAATAAATACACAAATAATTTGAAAACACAAAATATATGAAATAAATACACAGAATGAATTGTAGTCATTGGATCTGCACCAGCATTTATCTACATGAAGCAATAAATACTTAATACTTTTTTCAGGTATTACTCTGTTAAAATGCTCAGTCATTCAATAGTTACTGTTCAATTCGGTGGCGATGGGTGATTCTGTTGCATTATTATTAATTTTATTATTATTATTATTATTATTACTGTCATTATTACTTTGTATTAATAATACATAATTATTATTTGTTATCTCTATTATTATTATTATTATTACTATTATTTTCATTATTATTATTATTATTATTATTAATAATAATAATAATAATAATAATAATAATGGGCAGCACGCGTGTAACCGGAAGCAAAACACAGGGTCCAGTTGAGTGGTTTTAGATATGTATTACAGTTTTCAGAGTTTCCTTTAAGCGCAGCACTGGCTTAAGCTGTCTGTGAAGATGTCAACCTGCATGTGGCTGGAGGGGGATGAGTTCCCAGAGATGGAGCTTGGACTGGGGGCGATGACGTCACAAAGCGCCCCGCTCCTCAAACTCATGAAATGACGACAGTTTTTCCACTCATTTCTGCTCCAAAGAGAGATGGATCAAACTCTAACAAGGAGACGTCCCAAACGTGCCGCTTCTATCGAGACCTCACCCATGTCTGTTTGTTCTGGGGTTGTCGTGTTAAAGACACTTTTATCCCGAAAAATGCAGAGATTAAAATAAAGAAAACAAATTGCAGTAACAATACATATATCCAGTATTATTATTATTATTATTATTATTATTTTTATTATTATTACATCAAACTGCTTTTTAGTCGGATGTTAATAAATAACTTTTCAAACTCGTCCTCGTCAGATTTTACTGTCGACTTTATTTCCGTGGATCTTTCAGATCTATTATCGAACGTGGAAGCTCAGCATCAAAGTGGGGACCTCCTCCCCTCCGCGCTATTTCTGTTAGCATGCAGCTAAAAGAGTGTGTGTGTGGTTTCCGTAGGTGAACCTGCGGAAGGATCATTAACGTGTGAGCCCCGGCGGCAAAAGCCAGCCCCGGCCGATCACAGCAGACATTGAGTGTGTGTGTGTGTGTGTTGCGTCCAGGACCTCAACAAGCGTCTGTCCCTTCCTGCCGACATCCGGATCCCGGATGGTTACCTGGAGAAGCTGCAGCTCAGCAGCCCCCCCTTCGACCAGCCGCTGAGCCGGCGCTCCCGCAGGGCCTCGCTGGTCAGTGTGCGTGCGTGTGTGTGTACGGAAAACTAGTTATACTAGTTATACAACTAGACATACTAGTTATATAATTAGTTATACTGGTCATACAACTAGACATACTAGTTATAAAACTACTTATACTATTTATACAACTAGACATACTAGTTATAAAACTACTTATACTATTTATACAACTAGACATACTAGTTATATAACTAATTATACTAGTTATATAACTAGTCATACTTGTTATACAACTAGTCATACCAGTTATATAACTAGTCATACTTGTTATACAACTAGTCATACCAGTTATATCACTAGTCGTACTAGTAATACAACTAGTCGTAGAAGTTATAAAACTAGACATACTAGTTGTAAAACTAGAAATACTAGTTATACAACTAGACATACTACTTATATAACTAATTATACTAGTTATAAAGCTAGTCATACTAGTTATATAACCAGTCATACTAGTAATACAACTAGTCATACTAGTTATAAAACTAGACATACTAGTTATATAACTAATTATACTAGTTATATAACTAGTCATACTTGTTATGCAACTAGTCATACCAGTTATATAACTAGTCATACTTGTTATACAACTAGTCATACCAGTTATATAACTAGTCGTACTAGTAATACAACTAGTCGTAGAAGTTATAAAACTAGACATACTAGTTGTAAAACTAGAAATACTAGTTATACAACTAGACATACTACTTATATAACTAATTATACTAGTTATATAACTAGTCATACTAGTTATACAACGAGTCATACCAGTTATATAACTAGTCGTACTAGTTATATAACTAGTCGTACTAGTAATACAACTAGTCATACTAGTTATAAAACTAGATGTACTAGTTATATAACGAGACATACCAATTATAAAACTAGACATACTAGTTATAAAACTAGTCATACTAGTAATACAACTAGACATATATAAAACTAGACATACCAGTTATAAAACTAGTCATACAAGTGATAAAACTAGACATACTAGTTATAAAACTAGTCATATTAGTTATAAAACTAGACATACTAGTTATAAAACTAGTCATATTAGTTATAAAACTAGACATACTAGTTATAAAACTAGACATACTAGTTATACAACTAGACATACTAGTTATAAAACTAGTCATATTAGTTATAAAACTAGACACACTAGTTATAAAACTAGACATACTAGTTATACAACTCGACATACTAGTTATAAAATAGTCATACTAGTTATAAAACTAGACATACTAGTTATAAAACTAGTCATGCTAGTTATAAAAGTAGACATGCTAGTTATAAAACTAGACATACAAGTTATAAAACTAGACACTGCACACTAGTTATACAACTAGATTTACTAGTTATACAATACATCATACTAGTTATACAACTACATAAACTAGTTGTAAAACAAGTCCTTCTAGCTATAAAACTAGACATACTAGTTATACAACTAGACATACTAGTTATATAACTAGTTATACTAGTCATACATTGCATAGTTACACATCTTTTCATAATATTTGTGAAAGAGACACTTTTTATAAAACTAGTCATACTAGTTCTCCATTAACTATTTGCAAAACTAGTCATACTAGTTATATAACTCATCATAAGAGTTAGAAAACTAGTCATACCAGTTATAAAATCCTTTCTAATCCATGTAGCTTCTTTGGATTAGGATTGCACGTCTTTTGCAGTCACTTAACCTGCGCAAAACAGAAATGACAGAAAGGCGAACCTCTAATTCTCTAAGCACCGCAAACGGTGAACTGCACCGCTAACGGCTAACAGTTAACGGCGCTGCTGTGCTCACCGTGTTGAGCGTGGGTGACCCCCCCTCCCCTCCCCGCAGACGCAAAACAAGTGCAAATTGCACTCAGCAGCAAAACGTTACAGCGTGGCAGTGCTGTCATTTCATTAGCGCAATATGTTTAGTGAATCGGACGCTGGGACGGGCAGATAGGGGGCGTGGCTGATGCACGATTGATGGTGAGAGTCACTCGGAAGGAGGTTAGTTTGCGATGGTAACCGGCTGGTTGGGCGTTATCAACCCTGACTGATAGACAGAAGACATTCCTGCTTCCTTCCCTTGAGCATTTATTTGTTTTATGTTTTCTTCTCTTTTTTCCCTCCTCAGTCGGAGATTGGCTTCGGGAAGCTGGAGACCTACATCAAACTGGACAAACTGGGAGAGGTCGGTGCAAACATTTGAACAAAATGCACATTTAGCAGCGACACCACAATTTATATGTATTTGTGTTTTAACTTTTGTATCTGTGACAGTTTGGCCTCCAGCACAGAGACACAGACGATGGGGTTTCAGACACACAGTTTATTCTAGACAGTGGGATAGTTGGAACAAGCCAGGAGCAGATGGACATGTGTCATGACCAGGGCTCCTCTCCGGAGTGTGTGTGGGGATGGGGCTTTTACCTGTTGCTCGTTAGACCAACCAACCAACGAGCAACAGGTGTACACTCTGATCCTGGATCCACCATGATCACCTTGATCCAGGTTTCAAGATTCAAGAGGTTTATTCATCACATACATATACATACTTTCATACAAATACATACTTTCATACATATATGCAGTAAAATGTCAATGCAACGCACCCAGTGATTACACACAATATGTTCTAGACTGAAGTAGCTACCTAAGAATTTCTACTTGACTAACTAACTGATTACTAAAACGTAATGCAGTAAGTCGAATACTATAGAAGTAAATAAAATATATAGAATAAAATACAATAATAACTCAAAGTAATGCAGAGTGGGTACAAAATAGAAATAAAGGTAATAGACTTATGTATATGGGATAGACTATTTATGTATATACAGATATGTGCATTAAAGTGGCATGTGAATAAAGTGAGGTAGTGTTTGTGAGATATACAGCACAGTATACAACAGTACTACAAAGCAATACTGTAACACCAAACAACCCAGAACAGTGACACAGTATGCGGTACAGTATGCTACATACACTACAGTAAGGCAGTGGAGCCTATGTGTGTGGCTCAGTGAGGACCCCTGGTGAGGTCAGCGTTGACAGTTCTTATGTCTTGATGTAGAAACTCCGTCTCAGTCTCTGTTGTCGCTGTGTGGCTGTGGAGGCTCTTGCTCCACCGCAGCAGCTGGAACAGTCCGTTGTTGGGGTGATGAGGATCCTTCATGATCCTGCAGCTCTGCTACTACACCTTCCTCACACTACTACTTCCTCAGCTGCCTGAGGTGGTAAAGACGCTGCCTCGCCTTTCTCACCAGAGTGTCTGTTTGTAAAGTCCATGTTAAATCCTCTGTGATGTGGACTCCCAGGTACTTGAACCTGCTCACCCTGTCAACAGAAGTCCCATTAATCACCAAAGGCGCGTGCGTCCTACAACGCGTGCGCGTTGTAATCCTCTCCTAAAGTCCACAATCAGCTCCTTAGTTTTGCTGACGTTCAGGTGGAGGCTGTTGTCCTGGCACCAGAGTGACAGGTCAGCCACCTCCTCGCGGTAGGCATTTTCATCGCCGTCGGTGATCAGGCCCACGACAATGGTGTCGTCAGCAAACTTGATGATGGTGTTGGAGCTGGACCTGGCCACAGTCATGTGTGTACAGGGAATACGTTAGGGGGCTGAGGACGCAGCCCTGGGGGGATCCTGTGTTCAGGGTGAGGGAGCTGGACATGTGCTTCCCCACCCTGACCACCTGGGGCCAGGCTGAGATGCCCACTGAGGTGAGGGCCACCGGACGGTAGTCATTCAGGCAGGCAGGAGAGGTGATCTTCGGAACAGGAACGACGGTGGACCTCTTGAAACAGGACGGAACCACTGATTCAGCCAGGGAGATGTTGAATATTGTAGTGAACCCCGGGGCTAGCTGGTTAGCACAGGTCTTCAGTACTTGCCCAGATATGCCATCTGGGCCCGCAGCTTTCCTGGTGTTCACCCACATCAGAGCCCTCCTGATGTCAAGATGTCAACTCCAATTAGCCTGCGAGCTAGCGGTGCTGTTGCCAGACTAAAACCGCACATAAAAGGAGTTCAATTCGTTGGCTAGGGAGGCGTCACACTCGTGGCTGGGGAGGAGCTGCTCTTGTAGTTTGTTATAGTCCACAGCCCCTGCCACAAGCGTCTGGTGTCCCTCCGCTCCACCTGTAGCTCCACAGTCTCCCTGTACGTCCGTTTAGCGTCCCTCACCGCCCTCCGCAGATTGTAAGATGCCGCTTTGTAGTTGTCCATATTTCCGGATACAAGACTGTCGTTGTAAGCGGCCATACAAGCATTCAGAGCGCAGTGGATGGATTTATCGACCCACAGTCTCTGGTTTGGAAATATCCGAACTTTCACCCCTGGAACGATGCTGTACGCTAACGTAGCCACGAAGCTCACCGCTACTTCCGTAAACTCGCTGACGTCACTTGAACTTGTTTGGAACATGTCACAGTCGATGTCAGTCAGAGCGTCCTGAAGCGCAGCCTCTGATTGGTCTGTCCACCACTTCACTTCCTTTGTCACCACCGATTCTCACACTATCAGAGGCCTGGAAACGGGAACCAGCGAGATCGTGGCGTGATCTGATTTCCCGAAACCAGGGAGGGAGACGGTTTTGTATCCGTTCTTGTACGTTGTGTAGCAGTGGTCCAAAGTTAATGTTCGCCCTGTTAAAGTCCCCAGTCACCTCCACAGCCGGGTCGGGATGTTTGTTTTAAAATCCACACAACACATCATACAGGTCGACAGGGCTGTGTTGGTGTTCGCTTGAGGTGGAATATAAACGGCTGTGATGATGACCGTGCTGAATTCCTGGGGGAGATAAAATGGACGGCATTAGATGGTCAGCTGTTCCAGGTTTGGCGAGCAGGAGCAGGAGAGAGTCCTGATGTTGTTGCTGGGGCACCAGCGGTTGTTTACCATGAGGCAGACGCCTCCACCTTTGGATTTCCCCGACTCCCCGATCTGTCGACACGGAACACGGAGAAAGACTCGGTTGGATGAGTGGCTTCATCTGGCACCAGTGGGTTCAGCCATGTCTCCGTCAGGCAGAGGACGTAACAGTTTCTCGTGACTCGTTGGAATTTTATCCTCGCCCGAAGTTCATCCATCTTGTTCTCCAGGGACTGGTCGTTGGCAAGAAGGATGCTTGGCAGAGGTGGACGCTAAGGTTGCGTCCTCATTCTGACCCGAATGCTGCCTTGTTTACCACGGTGCTTTCTCCGTGGGCCCTGTGGAACAGCAGCTCCATTTTTGTTTTTTGTGTTGTTGAGAGTGAAAATTTCAGTCAGCCACTCTAGTTCCACGGATAAAAAGTCCCAAAGTTGTTCTTTCAGGAAGTTTTTATATCCACGAGTATGCATCACGGCCGTAAGAGATAACTGCCAATGCTCTTTTGGCGACATTATGATAAAAAACGGAAAAAAATACTAAAATGTGCAAAGTTGAGCGCCGGCGCAGGCAAAGCGCAAGGGGCGGCGCCACTATCGCCATGCCACGGTCAGGTGTGGCTGCTCCAACCATCCCCAAATCACAGTCGTATTCATTCATTTAATTATTTTACCTTTTTTCACTCTCTACTAGAGCAGGGATCCCCGACCGTTTTGGTTCCCCAAACCCTTTTTTCCGTGGCAGTATCAGTGCAGACGAGTGGAGGGCTGTGAGGACGCTAATCCCCGTATTCACATGTTGCCGTTAAATCTGCTTTGCCCCGATTAAGCCCCATAAGCACTTTACCACAATTGTATTTATTTTTGTTTACACCCTGATTGCTGCCGCCGTGCATGCTGTGTGTGTGTGTGTGTGTGTGTGTGTGTGTGTGTGTGTGTGTGTGTGTGTGTGTGTGTGTGTGTGTGTGTGTGTGTGTGTGTGTGTGTGTGTGTGTGTGTGTTGTGTGTGTGTGTGTGTGGAAACCTGTAAAGCAACGGCCATTTATGGAATTTCCGAGCTGATCTGAGCGTCCGTCCTGTTGTTCAGCTTTCTATTGACAAAACAGTACAACGTGGTTTTGAACGACTCTTCTATGTCATGTCAACCATGGGGACCACCCACTCTAATTGCAGTTTTCCGAGTTCCCATGGACTGAGCATCACTTCCTGCCGCCTTTCAACCCGATGCAAACTTGGAGTTAGGTCGATGACGTCAGCGTCCATATATGGTCGATGACGTCAGCGTCCATATATGGCTCAATGACGTCCACGTCCATATATGGTCAATGACGGCCACGTCAAACACGTCCATATATGGTCAATGACATCCACATCCATACATGGACAATTTCCTTTTGCCGTCCTTGCTGCCCGGTGCCATTTGTTCTCCAGCTCAGTACCGGGCCACGGCCCAGTGGTTGGGAACCCCTGTACTATAACATGAAGCAGAAACTATATATCATATTTAATATTTCATATGGATTGTATTGTGTGTGTGTGTGTGTGTGTGTGTGTGTGTGTGTGCGTGTGTGTGTCAGGGCACCTATGCAACGGTGTTCAAAGGGCGTAGTAAACTGACTGACAAGCTGGTGGCGCTGAAGGAGATCAGACTGGAGCACGAGGAAGGAGCGCCCTGCACCGCCATCAGGGAGGGTAGGTGGAGCACGCACCTCCACCTACACCTCCCTTACTTCTACACCTCCTTCTACGCCTCCTATACCTCCTTTACCTCTACACCTCCTTCTATACCGCCTTCACTTCTATAACTGCTTCTACACCCCCACCTACACCTCCTTCACTTCTGCACCTCCTTCACTTCTATACCTTTCTCTCTCTCAATTCAATTAAAATCAACAAACTTTATTGTAGTATGTGTTTCAATAATAACATTAACACTCCCTCCCTCCTTCCCTCCCTGTCTCCCTCTCGCCCTCCCTCTCTCCCCCTTCTTTCTCCCTCCCTCCCTTTCTCCCCCTTCTTTCACCCTCTCTCCCTCCCTCCCTCTCTCCCACTTCTTCTTCCTTCTCTCCATCCCTCCCTCCTTTTCTCCCTGTCTCCCTCCCCCCCTTCTTTCTCCCTCTCTCCTTCCCTCTTTCCTCCCCCCCTCCTTTCCTCCCTGTCTCCCTCTCTCCCTCCCTCTCTCCCCCTTCTTTCTCCCTCCCTCCCACCCACCCTGTCTCTCCCTCTCCCTCCCTCTCTCCCCCTTCTTTCTCCCTCTCTCCTTCCCTCCCTCTCTCCCACTTCTTCTTCCTTCCCTCCATCCCTCCCTGCCTCCCTCCCCCCTTCCCTCCCTCTCTCCCCCTTCTTTCTCCCTCTCTTCTTCCCTCTCTCCTTCCCTCCCTGTCTCCCTCTCTCCCTCCCTCTGGCCCCCTTCTTTCTCCCTCCCTCCTTCCCTCCCTCTCTCCTCCTTCCTTCCCTCCCTCCCTCCCTCCCTCCCTCCCTCCCTCCCTCCTCCAGTTTCCTTGCTGAAGGACTTGAAACACGCCAACATCGTGACGTTACACGACATCGTCCACACAGAGAAGAGTCTGACGCTCGTCTTCGAGTACCTGGTGAGTCTGCGCCGCATTGCATCATGGTCCTTACGCCTTTGCTTCCTGTCTGACGGATGACACTGTTTCACAAATGAAAGGGAGGCTTTAATGTGCAGCTTGTCAGTGGGTGGTGTTCAACAAAGAGGCAGACAGACGTTGGTTTTTGGGGGGGGTCAGAGACGTGCTCAAGAGCAGCTCTGAGTCCAAGGGTTTATTTTCAGGGAGTCAGAGAAGACGTCACAGCAGCTTGAACTCACAGGCGCAGAAAAGAACTGGTCAGGACAAGATAAGGAAAGCCAAGGGAGGACAACCTAAAAGCTTCATGAAGGAATGAAGCCTGTGTGCGACTGGAAGCTGCATGGAGCTGCATGGAGCTGCATGGAGCTGCATGGAGCTGCATGGAGCTGCATGGAGCTGCATGGAGCTGCATGGAGCTGCATGGAGCTGCATGGAGCTGCATGGAGCTGTGTTCCTCATTATGTTTATGTGATCAAATGGATTTAGATTTATTGTTACATCACTTCCTGTGCAGGACAAGGATCTGAAGCAGTACATGGACGACTGTGGAAACATCATGAGCATGCACAACGTCAAGGTGAGGAAGGATTTTAAACTCTGTGTATTTAAACATGTATTCTTTTTTTATATTTACATATTTTAAATGTTTCATATTTAAGTATTTCAGCTTTTTAATATATTTTTTATATACTATATTGAAAAACCTGCTCATAAATGTATAAATATTTTATTTTTTATTTAATGTTATTATTTTTTATTATATTTTACCATCTCAGTATTTTTTTAGATTTTAAATATTTTATTTTGAAATAATTGAAATATTTGATATTACATTTGTATATGTTTGAATACTGTTTTAATCCTAAAATAATAATACATATAAAAATATATATTAAAACATGTTTAATTTTTCCCAAAACATTATATTTTATTTTGACTTTTTCTGATATTGTTTTAACATGAAAGATATTTTAGATTTATATTTTACAAGAAGGTTTATTAAAAAATGTTGCACAACAAAAACTCCCTCCCTGATCTCCTCCTCCTCCTCGTCCTCCTGCAGATCTTCCTGTTCCAGATCCTGCGGGGCCTGGCCTACTGCCACCGGAGGAAGGTCCTGCACCGGGACCTCAAGCCCCAGAACCTGCTCATCAATGAGCGCGGGGAGCTCAAACTGGCCGACTTCGGTGAGAACCGCACCCTGGCCCTCGACGCCTGTAGACGCACAAACGACGCAGAAAAATAAACAGAGAAGGAGGTGAACGCCGTACGAGCCGTCAGGTCCTGTTCAAGCACTGCTGTGCCGTGGGAGGCCACCGGGTGGCGCCGCAAAAGTCTTCCACTTAATAATAATAATAAAATGATGGAAAGCAGATCCTGCGTTGCAAGCTCCAAACTGGCAGGCTGCAGTGAGTGATGAGGTGATGAGCTCCAGCAGAACAGCAGCTCCTGCGTTGCAAGCTCCAAACTGGCAGGCTGCACTGAGTGATGAGGTGATGAGCTCCAGCAGAACAGCAGCTCCTGCGTTGCAAGCTCCAAACTGGCAGGCTGCAGTGAGTGATGAGGTGATGAGCTCCAGCAGAACAGCAGCTCTGTGTCCATCACAACAAGTTTCACTCTGAAAGTCACAACTATCAGTCGTGACAAAGGTTCCACTTCTTTTGGGGAGTGGCTTCCTGACGACTCACTGGCTAAAAAGAGTCGTTGCCTTTGTCCCACTCTGGCTTGGTTGGGTCGGGTGGGTGTAACGCACGCTGAGCGAGGGAGGACTTCCTCCACCCTCAACCAGAGGAGGAACAAGAGTCGGTTCGATTCCCCGTCGGGAAGGCAACTCTCACAGGAAGCATTTCATTCCCAAAGTCAAAATGATGCCTTTAGCTGGAATGAGAGCGTAAATCAGTCACATTGATTATGAATTATGAAACACCTCCACCTTTCTTTTAGTTCAGTATTTGTTTCAGTTGGAGTCGAACATTCACCTTTTGATGGAGTGACTCATTTGAAGGCGGTGTTGGCTCCGAGCGCATGGTTTGTGAGTCGTGCATGAGCACAGTGCTGCGGCCGATCACAACTTGCGGTGGTGTTCTGCAGGTTTGGCTCGGGCAAAGTCGGTTCCGACCAAAACCTACTCCAACGAGGTGGTGACGCTGTGGTACCGGCCCCCAGACGTCCTGCTGGGCTCCTCTGAGTACTCCACCCAGATCGACATGTGGTAGGTCCTACCATCTGTTTAAACATCATCAGGTATACCTCCATGCTATTTCATGTGGTTTGGTCACTTTATTTCTGGAACAATGAATCAGAATAATTGAACTTGAACAATTCAATCTTTTTTTTTAAATTATTGATGTAAAAGCTTCCTGGTAACTAAACGTGTCATCAAACCATTACGATTTTATAGATCTTTTGGTTCAATAGAGCTGCTGCACGCTCAGTCTGGGCCAGTTTCAATGTATTTCATTTAGTTTGTGTGTGTGTGTGTGTGTGTGTGCAGGGGAGTAGGCTGTATCTTCTATGAGATGGCCGCTGGTCGGCCTCTGTTCCCAGGCTCCACGGTGGAGGACGAGCTCCACCTGATCTTCAGGTTACTTGGTGAGATCCTTTCCACGCTGATCTGTTTGTTCCCTTGTTGATTTTATTGGATTGTATTTATTTATTGTATTTTCCCAGGGTGTCCTGGTGACAATAATCATATGGTCCATGAAAATATTCAAAGACCATACATAAAAACGGTCATGAACGAATAAAATAAAAACAACATAAAAAAGGTTTGAACATGTGAGTGGAAGCAGGTCACCAGGATCAAGCAGCGACAGGAAGCTTCACTGGACTGTTACCTCCTCAACGTGTATTTAGAAAACAGCTTTCACCAGGAATACACAGATGTCTGCAGGAGGGCACGCTCTGAGGCCAGCTTCATATCCAGTGCTGATGTAGCACTGAGGCCGAGGCCGAGGCCGAGGTCGAGGTCGAGGGCTGAGGATGAGGCTGAGGCCGATGTTGAGGCCGAGGTTGTGGTCGAGGCTGAGGTCGAGGCTGAGGCTGAGGTTGAGGTCGGGGTCGGGGGCTGAGGTCGGAGGCTGAGGTCGGAGGCTGAGGTCGAGGTCGGAGGTCGAGGTCGGAGGCTGAGGTCGGAGGCTGAGGTCGGAGGCTGAGGTCGAGGATGAGGTTGAGGCTGAGGTCGAGGTCGGAGGCTGAGGCTGAGGCTGAGGTCGAGGTCAGAGGCTGAGGTTGAGGTCGGGGTCGGGGGTTGAGGTCGGAGGCTGAGGTTGAGGCTGAGGTCAAGGTCGGAGGCCGAGGTCGGAGGCTGAGGTTGAGGCTGAGGTTGAGGCTGAGGTCGAGGTCGGAGGCTGAGGTCGGAGGCTGAGGTCGGAGGCTGAGGTCGGAGGCTGAGGTCGGAGGCTGAGGTCGTAGGCTGAGGTCGGAGGCTGAGGTCTGAGGCTGAGGTCGGAGGCTGAGGCTGAGGTCGAGGTCAGAGGCTGAGGTTGAGGTCGGGGTCGGAGGCTGAGGTCGGAGGTTGAGGTCGGAGGTTGAGGTCGGAGGCTGAGGTCGGAGGCTGAGGCTGAGGTAGAGGTCAGAGGCTGAGGTTGAGGTCGGGGTCGGGGGTTGAGGTCGGAGGCTCAGGTTGAGGCTGAGGTCGAGGTCGTAGGCTGAGGTCGGAGGCTGAGGTCCGAGGCTGAGGCTGAGGTTGAGGCTGAGGCTGAGGTCGGGGGCTGAGGTCGGGGGCTGAGGTCGGGGGCTGAGGTCGGAGGCTGAGGTTGAGGCTGAGGTTGAGGCTGAGGTCGAGGTCGGAGGCTGAGGTCGGAGGCTGAGGTCGGAGGTTGAGGTCGGAGGTTGAGGTCGGAGGTTGAGGTCGAAGGTTGAGGTCGGAGGCTGAGGTCGGAGGCTGAGGCCGAGGTTGTGGTCGAGGCTGAGGTCGAGGTCGGAGGCTGAGGTCGGAGGTTGAGGGCGAGGTTGAGGCTGAGGCCAAGGTTGTGGTCGAGGCTGAGGTCGAGGTCCGGGGCTGAGGTTGAGGCTGAGGTCGGGGTCAAGGTCGGGGTCAAGGTCGGGGTTGCGGTCGGGGTCGAGGTTGGGGGCTGAGGTTGGGGGCTGAGGTTGGAGGCTGAGGCTGAGGTTTTGGCCGGGGCCGCGGCTGGGGTCGAGGTCGAAGTCGAGGTTGAGGTTGAGGTCAAGGTCAAGGCTGAGGTCGGAGTCGAGGCCGAGGTTGTGGCCGAAGTCGAGGTTGTGGCCGAAGTCGAGGTTGGGGGCTGAGGTCGGGGCTGAGGTCGGGGCTGAGGTCGGGGCTGAGGTCGGAGGCTGAGGTCGAGGTCGGAGGCTGAGGTCGGAGGCTGTGGTCAAGGTCGAGGTCGGGGGCTGAGGTCGGAGGCTGAGGTCGAGGTCGGAGGCTGAGTTCGGAGGTTGAGGTCGAAGGCTGAGGACATGGTTACGGCAGCTCGTTGACATGGTTACGGCAGCTCGTTGACATGAATACGGTGGCTCATTGAGGTGGTTATAGCAGCTCATTGACGTGGTTATAGCAGCTCATTGACGTGGTTATAGCAGCTCGTTGACGTGGTTATAGCAGCTCGTTGACGTGGTTACGGCAGCTCATTGACGTGGTTAAGGTGGCTCATTGACTTGGTTATAGCGGCTCGTTGAGGTGGTTATAGCAGCTCATTGACGTGGTTATAGCAGCTCGTTGACGTGGTTATAGCAGCTCATTGACGTGGTTACGGTGCCTCGTTGACGTGGTTATAGCAGCTCGTTGACGTGGTTAGGGTGCCTCGTAGACATGGTTATAGCAGCTCGTTGACGTGGTTACAGCAGCTCGTTGACGTGGTTATAGCAGCTCATTGACGTGGTTACGGTGCCTCGTTGACGTGGTTATAGCAGCTCGTTGACGTGGTTATAGCAGCTCGTTGACGTGGTTACGGTGGCTCATTGACTTGGTTATAGCAGCTCGTTGACGTGGTTATAGCAGCTAGTTGATGTGGTTACGGTGCCTCGTTGATGTGGTTATAGCAGCTCGTTGACGTGGTTACGGTGGCTCGTTGATGTGGTTATAGCAGCTCGTTGACGTGGTTATAGCAGCTCGTTGATGTGGTTATAGCAGCTCGTTGACGTGGTTACGGTGGCTCATTGACGTGGTTATAGCAGCTCGTTGACGTGGTTATAGCAGCTCGTTGACGTGGTTATAGCAGCTCGTTGACGTGGTTATAGCAGCTCGTTGACGTGGTTACGGTGCCTCGTTGACGTGGTTATAGCAGCTAGTTGACGTGGTTACGGTGGCTCATTGACGTGGTTAGAGCAGCTCGTTGACGTGGTTACGGTGCCTCGTTGACGTGGTTATAGCAGCTCGTTGATGTGGTTATAGCAGCTCGTTGACGTGGTTACGGTGGCTCGTTGAGGTGGTTATAGCAGCTCATTGACGTGGTTATAGCAGCTCGTTGACGTGGTTATAGCAGCTCGTTGATGTGGTTATAGCAGCTCGTTGACGTGGTTTCGGTGGCTCGTTGACGTGGTTATAGCAGCTCGTTGACGTGGTTACGGTGGCTCGTTGAGGTGGTTATAGCAGCTCGTTGACGTGGTTATAGCAGCTCGTTGACGTGGTTATAGCAGCTCGTTGACGTGGTTACGGTGGCTCGTTGAGGTGGTTATAGCAGCTCATTGACGTGGTTATAGCAGCTCGTTGACGTGGTTATAGCAGCTCATTGACGTGGTTATAGCAGCTCGTTGACGTGGTTATAGCAGCTCGTTGACGTGGTTAGGGTGGCTCGTAGACATGGTTTTAGCAGCTCGTTGACGTGGTTATACCAGCTCGTTGACGTGGTTACGGTGGCTCGTTGACGTGGTTATAGCAGCTCGTTGACGTGGTTACGGCAGCTCATTGACGTGGTTAAGGCGGCTCATTGACGTGGTTATGGCAGCTCGTTGACGTGGTTACGGTGGCTCGTTGACGTGGTTATAGCAGCTCGTTGACGTGGTTATAGCAGCTCGTTGACGTGGTTATAGCAGCTCTTGAGGTGGTTATAGCAGCTCATTGACGTGGTTATAGCAGCTCGTTGACGTGGTTATAGCAGCTCGTTGACGTGGTTACGGCAGCTCATTGACGTGGTTAAGGTGGCTCATTGACGTGGTTATGGCAGCTCGTTGACGTGGTTACGGTGGCTCGTTGACGTGGTTACGGTGGCTCGTTGACGTGGTTATAGCAGCTAGTTGACGTGGTTACGGTGGCTCGTTGACGTGGTTATAGCAGCTCGTTGAAGTGGTTATAGCAGCTCGTTGATGTGGTTACGGTGGCTCGTTGACGTGGTTATAGCAGCTCGTTGACGTGGTTAGGGCGGCTTGTTGATGTGGTTACGCAGCTTGTTGATGTGGTTACGGTGGCTCGTTGACGTGGTTATAGCAGCTCGTTGACGTGGTTACGGCGGCTCGTTGACGTGGTTATAGCAGCTCGTTGACGTGGTTATAGCAGCTCATTGACGTGGTTACGGTGCCTCGTTGACGTGGTTATAGCAGCTCGTTGACGTGGTTAGGGTGCCTCGTAGACATGGTTATAGCAGCTCGTTGACGTGGTTATAGCAGCTCGTTGACGTGGTTATAGCAGCTCATTGACGTGGTTACGGTGCCTCGTTGACGTGGTTATAGCAGCTCGTTGACGTGGTTATAGCAGCTCGTTGACGTGGTTACGGTGGCTCATTGACTTGGTTATAGCAGCTCGTTGACGTGGTTATAGCAGCTCGTTGACGTGGTTACGGTGGCTCGTTGACGTGGTTATAGCAGCTCGTTGAGGTGGTTATAGCAGCTCGTTGACGTGGTTATAGCAGCTCATTGACGTGGTTACGGTGCCTCGTTGACGTGGTTATAGCAGCTCGTTGACGTGGTTACGGTGGCTCGTTGACGTGGTTATAGCAGCTCGTTGATGTTGTTATAGCAGCTCGTTGACGTGGTTACGGTGGCTCGTTGAGGTGGTTATAGCAGCTCATTGACGTGGTTATAGCAGCTCGTTGACGTGGTTATGGCAGCTCGTTGACGTGGCTAGGGTGCCTCGTAGACATGGTTTTAGCAGCTCGTTGACGTGGTTATACCAGCTGGTTGACGTGGTTACAGTGGCTGGTTGACGTGGTTATAGCAGCTCGTTGACGTGGTTATAGCAGCTCGTTGACGTGGTTACGGTGGCTCGTTGACGTGGTTATAGCAGCTCGTTGATGTTGTTATAGCAGCTCGTTGACGTGGTTATAGCAGCTCGTTGACGTGGTTGTGGTGGCTCGTTGACGTGGTTATAGCAGCTCGTTGACGTGGTTATACCAGCTCATTGACGTGGTTATAGCAGCTCGTTGACGTGGTTACGGTGGCTCGTTGACGTGGTTATAGCAGCTCGTTGACGTGGTTATAGCAGCTCGTTGACGTGGTTATAGCAGCTCGTTGACGTGGTTATAGCAGCTCGTTGACGTGGTTATAGCAGCTCATTGACGTGGTTATAGCAGCTCGTTGACGTGGTTATAGCAGCTCGTTGACGTGGTTATAGCAGCTCGTTGACGTGGTTATAGCAGCTCGTTGAGGTGGTTACGGCAGCTCATTGACGTGGTTAAGGTGGCTCATTGACGTGGTTATGGGGATGGTAGCTCAGGCGGTAGAGCTGGTGGTCTAGTAATTGGTTGCTGGTTCGATCCCAGGCTGCTCCTGCTAGCATGCTGTAGTGTCCTTGAGCAAGACACTTAACCCCTAATTGCTCCTGATGGCTGCGTCCGTCGGTGTTTGAACAACTGTAAGTCGCTTTGGATAAAAGCGTCTGCTAAATGACTAAATGTAATGTAAATGTAAATGTTATGGCAGCTCGTTGACGTGGTTACGGTGGCTCGTTGACGTGGTTATAGCAGCTCGTTGACGTGGTTACGGTGGCTGGTTGACGTGGTTATAGCAGCTCGTTGACATGGTTAAAGCAGCTCGTTGACGTGGTTACGGTGGCTCGTTGACGTGGTTATAGCAGCTCGTTGATGTTGTTATAGCAGCTCGTTGACGTGGTTATAGCAGCTCGTTGATGTTGTTATAGCAGCTCGTTGACGTGGTTATAGCAGCTCGTTGATGTTGTTATAGCAGCTCGTTGACGTGGTTATAGCAGCTCGTTGACGTGGTTATGGCAGCTCGTTGACGTGGTTAGGGCGGCTTGTTGCTGTGGTTACGCAGCTTGTTGATGTGGTTACGGTGGCTCGTTGACGTGGTTATAGCAGCTCGTTGACGTGGTTACGGTGGGTGGTTGACGTGGTTATAGCAGCTCGTTGACGTGGTTACGGTGGCTCGTTGACGTGTTTATAGCAGCTCGTTGACGTGGTTATAGCAGCTCGTTGACGTGGTTATAGCAGCTTGTTGACGTGGTTACGGTGGCTCGTTGACGTGGTTATAGCAGCTCGTTGACGTGGTTATAGCAGCTCGTTGACGTGGTTATAGCAGCTCGTTGACGTGGTTATAGCAGCTTGTTGATGTGGTTATAGCAGCTCGTTGACGTGGTTATAGCAGCTCGTTGACGTGGTTGTGGTGGCTCGTTGACGTGGTTATAGCAACTCGTTGACGTGGTTGTGGTGGCTCGTTGACGTGGTTATAGCAGCTCGTTGACGTGGTTACGGTGGCTCGTTGACGTGGTTATAGCAGCTCGTTGACGTGGTTATAGCAGCTCGTTGACGTGGTTACGGTGGCTCATTGACGTGGTTATAGCAGCTCCTTGACGTGGTTATAGCAGCTCGTTGACGTGGTTACGGTGGCTCGTTGACGTGTTTATAGCAGCTCGTTGAAGTGGTTATAGCAGCTCGTTGACGTGGTTATAGCAGCTTGTTGACGTGGTTACGGTGGCTCGTTGACGTGGTTATAGCAGCTCGTTGACGTGGTTATAGCAGCTCGTTGACGTGGTTATAGCAGCTTGTTGACGTGGTTATATCAGCTCGTTGACGTGGTTATAGCAGCTTGTTGACGTGGTTATAGCAGCTCGTTGACGTGGTTACGGTGCCTCGTTGACGTGGTTATAGCAGCTCGTTGACGTGGTTATAGCAGCTCGTTGACGTGGTTATAGCAGCTCGTTGACTTGGTTACGGTGGCTCATTGACGTGGTTATAGCAGCTCGTTGACGTGGTTACGGTGGCTCGTTGACGTGTTTATAGCAGCTCGTTGACGTGGTTATAGCAGCTCGTTGACGTGGTTATAGCAGCTTGTTGACGTGGTTATAGCAGCTTGTTGACGTGGTTACGGTGGCTCGTTGACGTGGTTATAGCAGCTCGTTGACGTGGTTATAGCAGCTTGTTGACGTGGTTATAGCAGCTCGTTGACGTGGTTATAGCAGCTTGTTGACGTGGTTATAGCAGCTCGTTGACGTGGTTATAGCAGCTCGTTGACGTGGTTATAGCAGCTCGTTGACGTGGTTATAGCAGCTTGTTGACGTGGTTATAGCAGCTCGTTGACGTGGTTACGGTGGCTCGTTGACGTGTTTATAGCAGCTCGTTGACGTGGTTATAGCAGCTCGTTGACGTGGTTATAGCAGCTTGTTGACGTGGTTATAGCAGCTTGTTGACGTGGTTACGGTGGCTCGTTGACGTGGTTATAGCAGCTCGTTGACGTGGTTATAGCAGCTTGTTGACGTGGTTATAGCAGCTCGTTGACGTGGTTATAGCAGCTTGTTGACGTGGTTATAGCAGCTCGTTGACGTGGTTATAGCAGCTCGTTGACGTGGTTATAGCAGCTCGTTGACGTGGTTATAGCAGCTTGTTGACGTGGTTATAGCAGCTTGTTGACGTGGTTATAGCAGCTCGTTGACGTGGTTATAGCAGGTTGTTGATGTGGTTATAGCAGCTCGTTGACGTGGTTATAGCAGCTCGTTGACGTGGTTATAGCAGCTTGTTGACGTGGTTAGGGCGGCTTGTTGCTGTGGTTACGCAGCTTGTTGATGTGCACCCGGCTCCAACAGGAACTCCCACGGAGGAGACCTGGCCTGGGATCTTCGCCGTCCAGGAGTTCAGGTCCTACAAGTTTCCCAAGTACAAGCCCCAGCCCTTCATCAACCACGCCCCCAGGTGTGTGTGTGTGTGTGTGTGTGTGTGTGTGTTTGTGTGTGTGTGTGTGTGTGTGTGTGTGTGTGTGTGTGTGTGTGTGTGTGTGTGTGTGTGTGTGTGTGTGTGTGTGTGTGTGTGTGTGTGTGTGTGTGTGTGTGTGTGTGGGGCACTGTATGGTTATTTATTGTGTGTTACAACAAATAATATATCTGTATAATTGACTTGAAAAACGATTCAATCCATTTAAATACAAAATAAATGAAGTTTAAGTGTATTAAAGTCTGAAATTTAAATTGTATGGGATTAGAATGGTTTGATTAAAATATTTAATATTTTCATATTATTAGTATGAGAAAAAAAATCATAATTCTAATAATTTTCATGAAATGTTTAATTCAGAACGGGGACGTTGAGGATGAGTTTGGAAGGAATATAAAATATAAACTATAAAAAAAAAATAATTCATCATATTCAGTTGATTGAAGAGTATTATGTTTTTTATTGATTCAATTTGGTGTTTTTTTGAGTTTTTCTGTCATAAATAAACTTGAGTTTGTTTCCTTTCCCTCTTTTCAGACTGGACACCGAGGGCATCGAGCTGCTGCTCTGCTTCCTCAAGGTGACTTTAATGATGATGATGACTTTTGTGATTATTATGACTTTTTGTGGTGACGTCAGTTTTAATTCTTATATAAACACGTTAACATTGAGGTGAATGTCGTTGAATTTCTTTCTAATCTTCCTCGTTTAAGGTTCTCTCATGAAACAGTTGAGCAGCAGCGGTCGACGTTTCCTTGACTTTTGACTTTTTTGTATTTTAATCTTCATTTTTTGGAGTTTATTTAAATTGATTGAATATGTTTATTATATTATTATTTTACAATTATAATTGTATTTTATGGTGTTATTAGTATTTGTTGTTATTGTGTGTTATTATTATGTTATGAGTATGTTATTATTATTGTATGTTGTTATTCATATTATGTTTTATTATTATTATTATATTTCTAACCTCCTCCTTGTGCCTCCTCCAGTACGAGTCCAAAAAGAGGATTTCTGCCGACGAGTCCATGAAGCAGTCGTACTTCAGGAACCTGGGGCTGCGCGTGCTCTCGCTCCCTGAGAGTGAGTGGAACCTGGAGTCACATCCTGGGGGAACCTGGAAAAACCTGGAAAAACCTCATGTAGATTTCCAGTCATGTCAAATTCATGGAGTATGAAATCATTTCCCCCAAAGTGTCCTGGAACACAAAGAGCTGTCCTGGAAAAGTTGCATTCGCTGTGCCACACGTTTATTTTTGTGCAACAATATTCATTTTGGAATCAAACTTGACATAATTCCATATTTATTGATGGAATGTGTCAGAGTGGAGCCCTGCACCGCATCTGGAAATACATTTTAGATTCTAACTAAGGCTTAGAACTTATCACCAGGGGTCTTCCGCCACTTCTGTCCAAAGCAAAGGTCAAAGTAAGTGGGGGCCCAGCATGGGGCCCTGGGGGACACCTTCAGGTGCTTTGGTTTAAGTTTAGTCCCAATAGGTCTTTCCATTTTACATTTTGGGTATTTACACTTTCACACAAATGTTGTTGAATTATTTATTCTACATTAAAAAATAATACAGGAAGGAAGTAGAACAGCTAGGGAGGGACCACCTGAGGGGTCTGGAACCACAGGTTGGGAACCAAGAACCACCAGACGCTTCAGTTTTCTCCTTATTAAAGTTCCGCACAACGTCGTGGTTTGTCACCAAACTGAATGGTCAACTGATGGTGCAGCGGGTGGATGTTTAATCACCAAACGACCACGTCGTCCTCAACAAACCTCCACCTGTTGTGACTGTTTCCTGTCTGTCTGCTTCTTTGGCTTCCAGTCGTTTCCATTTTCACGCTGAAAGAAGTTCAACTGCAGCGAGACCCTGGATGCAGGAGCTCTGCCTACCCTGAGTCTGGTGGGTGCACACACACACACACACACACACACACACACACAGAGACACACACACACACACACACACAGAGACACAGACACACACACACACACACACACAGACACACACACACACACACACACACATAGACACACACACACACACACACACACACAGTGTTTTTAAATAATCCTTGGTGCTGCAGACGTTTGGATTTTTATTTACTTTTCTCCTGAAAATTCATTTTTTCACCAAACTGGATTTTATGAAAACGTCAAATGAAATTAATAAAATAAAATAAATGTTTTTAGTTCTGAGTCACAGCCCATTTGAAAATCTCAAAAATATATACTTACAAAATATATATTTGAATATTATATTCTATAATTCATTCGTAAAATACTATATAGTACATTACATAATATTAGATTTAATACACAGACCGTTTTTTGCATTTTCAAGGTTTTAAATAAAAAAACAATTAAATCTTTTACAACATTTAGAAAATGATCATCGATAAAAAAAAAATCAGAATAAAAAGTGAAACAATTTGTTCATATTCATTCGACATAAACAAAGAAAGAAAAGATGTAAGACAGGTTCATGACCTGAGCTGCAGTTCCTCTGCAGACCACCAGGGGGCCCCGAGCCACAGGTTGAAAACCACTGCTACAAACTCTACACAACTAAAAGACAACGACACCACCTGGTGATGGTGCTCAGCAGGGACGTCACGCTGTGTGTGTGTGTGTGTGTTGATTTAATGTGTGTTTTCAACTCTGTAAACCTCCTTCCTGTCGTCTAGGCAACGGGAAGATCAACAGGAGGCAAAGCATGCTGTTCTAGAAGAGGAAGGACGCCACACACACACACACACACACACACACACACACACACACACACACACACACACACACACACACTCTGTCTCCCTGCATGAGCCCCTCCTCCCCCTCCCCCGCAGTGAGACAGTTTCTGAGCAGTGGTTTGGGGGCGGGGCTTGTCTTTTTGCTGCTAAGGTTACTACTGTTTCTATTTAACAGCGTGTGTGTGACCACGTGCACAGCTGGACAGATGTTGTTCATATTGTTGTTTCTTTGGATTTGTTTTTATTATTGTTGTTGTTATTATCATTGTTATTATTATTTTTAAGTTATGGCACCGATGATGTGGACGCGTTGTTCGAGGCGGCCATCTTGGAGCTGGCAGCGATCTCAGCTTCTCCTTTGGATATTTATACAGATACAGATACATATTTATATATATACCATATATATATATGTATATATGTACATATATATATATAGTATATATATACTGTATGTACATATATATATTATTATATATGTACATACAGTATATATATATGTGTACATACAGTATATATATATATATGTACATACAGTATATATATATATATATGTACATACAGTATATATATATATGTGTATACATATATATATACATATATATATACATATATATACTGTATGTACATATATATATATATACTGTATGTACATATATAATAATATATATATGTACATACAGTATATATATACTATATATATATATGTACATACAGTATATATATATATATATGTGTATACATATATATATACATATATATATGGTATATATATACTGTATGTACATATATATATATATATATACTGTATGTACATATATAATAATATATATATGTACATACAGTATATATATATATATGTGTATACATATATATATACATATATATATACATTTTCTTTTATCCTTTCATCTTGGACTCTTTGGACTTTTTCTGCCGTGACTGAATTGGACCCAACACAGAACATTCCGGAAACATTTCAGATGGAGCATTCAGGGTCTCCATGGGGGGAGGAGTCAAGGACGGTGGCCCCCTCCATGGGCCAGCGGTGACCTTGTGGCCCCCTCCATGGGCCAGCGGTGACCTTGTGGCCCCCTCCATGGGCCAGCGGTGACCTTGTGAGATTTTAGGAGACCTGAACGGGGCCCGACACTTAACTTTTAGAAGCGTTTGCCAAGTTTCCAAGACTTGACAAAATGGTTCCAAAATGTTTTGTCATTTTATGAATCAGCGATAATGATCCTGTTTAATATTTATTGTTTTAAACATGTGAAACGTTGTTGGCAACAAGGCGACCAGACCAGAGCGCACATGAAGGTTGCCCATGGACCAAATCTGGTGGCCGGGGGCAACTGGGCAACTGTACTGTGGGGCCCTGTTGAGGTCCCCATCTCCGCTCCCCTCCCAATGCAACTCTGAAACGGTGGAGAATCAAAGTGGATTCGAACAGGAAGTCACAGCGTGTCCCGCAGGAAGTCGACCCCCCGACTACTTTTTATGCAACGTTGTTATTTTTCCTTCTTGGCTCTTACGGACGTTTCCAGATACAGCTACTGTTTTTGGTTGTTGTTGTTGTTGTTGTTTTTTAAAACTTGTTTCTCTTTGCATCTTGGATAACAACAAACAGCACTGAAGTCCGTTTCGGGTTTTCCCTCCAGAGGAACAGTCCAGGTCCAGGAAGCGGAAAAAGCCCGACGAGCTCAATGTCCAACACGGTCAACTTGAAATACCGGAGTGGAATTTTTACTTTCTGAACCCGGACGGATGGACGGATGAATGGACAGATGGATGGATGGTTGGATGGAGCGAGAGATGGATGGATGAATGGACGGACAGATGGCAGGATGGACGGATGATGCGTGGATGGATGAAGAGATGGGTGGATGGTCGGATGGACGGACAGGTGGAACCGGCTCAATATTCCACACGTTCGTCTCAAAATCCCGGAGCGGAGTTTTAACTTTGCGACCCGGGTCCTTGCGTTGGGGCGGACGAGCCCCGGACGCTGTGAACTGGACAGTATTACCACGTGTGTTGTCTGTGAAATGCTGTGTCAGTGTGGCATGTTTCAGAGGCTCCGCCTACCAGTAAAAACAAAGAAAAAACGAAAAGCCGTCTTTGTTGTCCTCCACACGCTTCCAGCCTCTTCAGAGACGTTTCAAACGGAAGCTTCTGTTTCCACCTCCACGACGCCTTGTCGTCTGCAGCGGAGCGTGACGCTGCGACCG
>NC_137208.1:1696216-1703716 GCF_960531495.2 Zeus faber
TCGCACTCCTGCGTGGCCTACAGGGGACGCGGCGCCACCAAGCTCTACATCTTCGGGGGGATGCAGGGACGACGCCTGGACGACCTCTGGCAGCTGGACCTCGGTATTAACCTTCCAAGAGGCCTACCTTCATGCATCTGTGTGTTGAAAAGTGAATTAGATGGATGGTGGATAGATGACTGAGGGTTAGATGGATGAATAGAGAGAGATGGACGGATGGATGGAGAGATACTTTATTGATCCCTGGAGGGAAATTTCAGCGTCCTAGTAGTTCGCACAAAAATGGCAAAAATAATAATAGCAAAATAACAGGAGGAGCATTATATACCATATAGCTTATAAAGATAAACAATGAAAATGTATTTGGTTAATAACCTCCTGATAGACAATAAGTGTAAATCTACAATTAACAAAAACAATAAAATCAGAACTTTCAGTTTTCAGTTCTGCACCACCTTTCTTTCCACCACAATGATGATTCAACATAAAATATTCCTCAAACCATCAATAATATAAATTATTATGTTTATTTTAATATAAATTGAAAATATTCAACAGATGCAGGATTCATATTCTTATTCTTGTGATGAAGGTAAAACTGGATGTAAACAGTTCTTTAAAAGTCCTTAAAGGGGAAACTCCAGATCAAGTGGGAGGTGTGTTTCCCTTATTTCCCCAGGAGCTAGGCTAGCTGAACCCATCTGCAGCCATGCGTTGAGCTAACACAGTTAGCATGCACCTCTGGTGATGAACTCTGAATCTGGCAAATTTCCCCCCAAAACCTGGAATAATACTTTTTTTAAATGGCACCTGCAGGCGTCCTTTAAATCAGAGCCACATTTTAATCTGCTGAACGTTCTCCTCCTCAGACACCATGGTGTGGTCCATGCCTAAAACCAGGGGTCCGCTCCCGCTACCCAGAAGCCTTCACTCTAGCAACGTCATTGGAAACAAGTAAGAGACGCTTCCATCTCCGCCGGGTTTCCCTCTTCTTGCGGCCACATCTAACCTTTGGCCAATTCCTCCCTGTACAGGATGTTCATTTTCGGGGGCTGGGTCCCTCGACTGGGGTCCTGTCCCACGGAATCGGAGTGGGTCTGCACCAACTCCTTGTCTACACTCAACCTAGGTCAGTACCCGAATTATATCACCCTGTTTGTTCTGATTTGTATTTGCCTCTTTACTTCAAATTGCCTGATGCCCGGCGACCTCCTTTTGGGGTCTAGCACCCCGTGTTGGGAACCATTCTGATCCATCATCTGAGCTCTCATCCGTGCTGTTCCAGACACGATGGTCTGGCAGACCCTGGTTCCAGACCAGCGCTCCCAGTGTTCCCAGCAGCAGGGCTCCCAGCCGGACTCTGAGCCGCCGCCCGCCGCCGGGCCCCTGGGTCGAGCCGGACACTGCGCCGCCAGCGTGGGCTCCAGACTCTACATCTGGAGCGGCCGAGACGGATACTGCAAAGTTCTGAACTACCAGGTCTGCTACAAGGACCTGTGGTACCTGGAGACCGGTGAGGGTGTCACATTTATTATTTATTATTATCATTTTTGATATTATTATTATAGTTATTATTATTATTATTAATAATAATATTCTTATTATGTTGTTATTTTTGTTGTTGTTGTTATTATTGTTAATTTTATTTCCATTATTTTTATTATAATAATTATTATTATTATTGTCAGAAAGCGGCTGCAGCTTCACAAAGTGTATGACCTCAAATGCAACTGTTTTAAGTGGAAATTCACCTGAGAAGCTTTGCAAAATGGACAAAACCAAGTTAAAAGATAAATCGCAGTCAAGGAGTCAAAAAAAATAATCCTAATTTGCACATAATCATAAAGGAAGGACATCAGCACATCATTAAAGAAACTTCAGGATCTGAGGATATGACGACGTATGAATTTCATAATGTTTACAATGTTTTTAATTATCCATAATAATAATATCAATAATCATAAAACAATACAATGTGATGAACATCATAACTACATAAGTAAAGTGAACAGATTTGCGTCCCAGACCAGCCCAGCCCAGCCGAGGCCGTGCTGCTGGTCAAGTCCACGGTGAGCATGCTCCACGTGGCGTGGCGCCCCCTGGCGGCGGCAGACTGCTACCTCCTCCAGGTCCAGCTGGTGGCCAATCCGCCCCCCAAGGGCTCCGAGCCCCCGTGCACAGCGGCGCCCCCACCTGGTGTGGAGGGAGACCCTGCAGGTACGCCTTATGCCACAACACTGCAATATGTAATAACTTGTCAAAATGTCTTAAATGAAACCTTTATGTAATAACATCTGCATTGTGTTATAATCATTTTGAATGCAGTACGTAATAACTTTTGCCACATTTTGTAATAACATGACCTATTACCAGATGTAATTACCATTACATAATGTAATAGCCTGTTGCATAACTGATAAACATTGCCTCTTACATATGGTGAAATCTTACATAATGTGGTGTTTATTACGCTTAGTGGGGCTTATAACTATGATTTCCCTTCAAGAAATCAGACATGGAAACAAAAACAACATTTTACACGTTAAATATGACCCGTTTTCTGAGGTGTTGGAAACATAATTAACATGAATTATAGAATATTCATCATCAAAACCGGGATTCGAAAAATAAGCTACATGCAATTACTATTGCATTATGTTATTACAAAATGCAACCTTGATAAATTCACATTTTCGCGTCGGGGATATTGTGTAAAAAAAAAAAAAAAGATTTAATTATTTTTATTTATTATTTTTGTGTTGGAAGGCTGTGTATCATTTGATATAATATAGCTTAATATAAAATAAAATATGGAAGCTAATTGGAAGCTCTCGCAAACAATGTGCAGATGGACTGATCGATGTTGCGTTAATAGCGTAACAAAATGTCTGTTTCCTGGAGAGACTGGTTGTCATGATGTTGTTAGTGATATTAAGAAGAAGGAAGTGAAGCTGAGCAGAGGCTTTTAATGAACATTTAACACGATCATATCTTTGAAAGGTCAATGTCATAACAGCCTGAAGGTCGTTACTCGTCTTGGTTTTATTTTAACTGGTGAAGTGGATTTGAAGCCTCAGCAGGACGACAGGAGAGGAGCACGCAGGTGCAAGCAGGACGACAGGAGAGGAGCACGCAGGTGCAAGCAGGACGACAGGAGAGGAGCACGCAGGTGCAAGCAGGACGACAGGAGAGGAGCACGCAGGTGCAAGCAGGACCATCAACTACATCAACCATGAGCTGCCTCCTTCATCCACCTCCTTCATCCACCTACTTCATTCACCTCCTTCATTCACTTCCTTCATTCACATCCTTCATTCACCTCCTTCATTCACTTCCTTCATCTACTTCATTCACTTCCTTCATCCATCTCCTTCATTCACCTGTTTCATTGTTTTAATTAAAAGGTTTTTCATACAAGCAGTGTAACCAGATAGGTAGAGACTCCATCTTGTGGTCTCCATGGTAACGAAGGGTACATTGTTGTTGTTGTGCCGGACCAGGATGGAGAGGTGGAGGAAGACGAATCGTTCTGGGTGAAGAGAGACGACAGGAGGCTGCGCTGTGAGGCCCTTTCTGTCTCACCTTCTTCCCTTCTGCCTTCTTATTTTTCCGCCTTTGTCCGTCAGAAGGGCAGTTGATATAATTGGGATACAATGGGTGAAATACAGTAATAATTTTCTCGTGTGTTGACCCTGTGACCTTGTGCACTGACCTTATGACCTTGTACGCTGACCCTATGACCTTGTGCGCTGATCCTGTGACCTTGTGTTTTGACCCTTGACCATGTGTTGACATTTGACCTTGTGTTGTGTGTGACCTTGTCTTGATGTTTGACTGTTAACCTTTGACCTTTTGTTGACCTTTGACCCTGTGTGGCTGTAGCTGCTGGGAAGATGGCGGACCCTGCCACCTCCCTGAACAGCGGAGCAGCTCAGCCGCCTCAGGGTAGGAAGCAGTAAATTAATAAAAATAAGCAGTAGAGACGGTTGTTGTCAAAATGAGAGCAGTTCCCCTGCATCATTGAAAACCTGGAGTTGAACCTGGACACCATCCTTGAGAGAGGCTTTCTCCCAAAGTCAGTCAAAGATGGTAAAAAGTATGAAGTAATGTGATTCAGTGGAAGTTGATAAAGACTAAAAAATAAAATGGAATCTGAAAAGTTGTTGGAACCAGTGAATTACTAATAACTAGTACTCATAACTCGTCATAATGTTATTCATAAAGTGGAACTTTGATGTTCATGTTTGTTCTGTTCTTCTCCAGGAAGTGAAGCACCGTCAGCCGCTCCGCCCGCGCACGGACAACAGGTCATATATTTATTTCATTGTTGTCATTTAAATTCAGCTGTGTTTAAATGTCAAAATGTTAAATGTTTCCCCCGCCCCCCAGGTGTGTGAGAAGGCGGAGCAGACCTCGCTCTGGTTCGATGTGGGGGTCTTTAGGAGCCTCTTCTCGGAGGTCAGCCACTACTTCCTGCCTCCTGACGGGGACCCGGGGGCCACGCCCTGCGGACGGACCACTGGCACCAGACAGGTAACTGCTGGAGCACGCTCAACCAGACGTGGAGTCATCCTGTTGTTGTTTGTGTTGTTGTTGTTTGTGTTTTTAAGAGAGGAGACTTTTTTTTTTTTTTTTTTATATATTCCCAAATTTTTAGCTCATTCCCAGGTTTATTGCATATTTCCATTTTCCTTTTCTCTATTTTTATTATTATTATGAAGAGTTGTTTATATTGATCCTTATATTATTGTATATTATTGTATATTGCCAACTTTGCAGCTAATTCTCACATTTACTTTTCTGTTATTAATGTGTTCTGCTGTTTACCTCCAAGAATGAATAAAGTATCTTTCCATCCACCCTCCCCCAGAAGAAGCTCCCCGGGCCCCAGGACTACGAGGGCCGGCGGCGCTGTGATCTGGCCCCGGGGCGGAGCTACAGGTTCCGGGTCGCCGGCGTCAACAGCTGTGGGCAGGGAGAGTTCAGCACCGCCAGCGAGTTCCGCACCTGCCAACCAGGCTTCCCTGGAGCTCCCTCTGCCGTCAAGATCAGCAAGGTGCCACGCCCCTCAAACTAAATGATAACACCAGAAATCATACGAACCAACTCACATCTTATTGTTTTGAGTAGAAATGAGCAATGTTAATGGAAATATTTAAGCAAATAACGTGAAACTGAAACTCCTTTTTAAAGCCGCTTCAGGCTGTGGTATAAATAGTGTCAGCAAACTACGAAATTATAATGCATGTCAGTGTAAACAAACGACTAAATTATAATTTATGTCAGTGTAAATAAACGACTATATTATAATCTGTCAGTGTAAACAAACGACTAAATTATAATTTATGTCAGTGTAAATAAACGACTATATTATAATCTGTCAGTGTAAACAAACGACTAAATTATAATTTATGTCAGAGTAAATAAACGACTAAATTATAATATCTCAGTGTAAATAAACTACTAAATGATAAGCTGTCAGTGTAAATAAACTACTAAATGATAAGCTGTGTCAGTGTAAATAAACTACTAAATAATAATCTGTCAGTGTAAATAAACGACTAAATTTTCTCAGTGTAAATTAACTACCAAATTATAATCTCAGTGTAAATTAACTACTAAATTATAATCTGTCTGTGTAAATAAACGACTAAATTATGTCAGTGTAAATAAACTACTAAATTATAATCTGTCAGTGTAAATAAACTACAAAATTATAATCTGTTGTCTGCAGATCCTTAATGTCTCAAATTCACTTTCACAACATTAAGTCTGTCTGAGATCTTGATTTCAGCTGATTTCATCTATTCATATATGAACGTGTATATATATGTATGTGTGTATGTATCATATATGAATGTATTTCTACCCAATACTTAGCTCTCTGTTCCAAATGCAATGTAAGATGATTTAACAACCGTGTTCAAGTCTTTTGCAACCTGATGAAGAGTAAAACACCTGTAAGCAGCTTAACTTAGTTATAATTAAGTTAAATATAGCTATAACTTAAAATTATAACTTAAATATAGTTTAACTTGTTTTGAAAGGTCTTTGTCAAACCAGATGTGTCACAGCGTTGCCTCCATCAGGCCAGCGACTTGGTGCACATCACCTGGGAGGCTCCGCCCACTCCGTTGGGTCGCATCCTGGAATACTCCATGTACCTGGCGGTGAGGAAGAGCCGCACCTCCTCGGGCTCCTCGGAGCGCCCGCCGGGCCAGATGGCGTTCATCCGGGTGTACCGCGGCACCAAGACCGCCTGCTCCTTCCACTGCGCCCACCTGGACAACGCCCACATCGACACCTCCGCCTCCAACCGCCCCGCCGTCGTCTTCCGCATCGCCGCCAAGAACGAGCAGGGCTACGGTCCCGCCACGCAGATCCGCTGGGTCCAAGGTCAGCGTGGGGGCCCCGCCCCCCTCCATTTAGACTGATACTGAAATACATGCTGTCATAGAAATAATTAAGACAAATACACTAAAGCTAATGTTGAAGAAATATAAACAAAACAACAAATACAACCTCAAAGAAATAAAAGGGAAACTGGAAAATCACATTTAGGAAACACCCAGGGGGCTGTAAGAAGAAGGCCGGGGGGGCCGGCGGGGCCTTAAGATGGCGGCCGGGGGGGGCCGTAAGAAGGAGGCCGGGGGGCCGTAAGATGTTGTCTGTTTTCTATGACAGGTGTTGTTTGTGTTCCTTGCAGACTCTGGGAAGCTGAGGTCGGCAGCGTCGTCCTCCTCTCACCCAGAAAGCTCCCTGGTGGCCGACCTGGACACTGGAGACAGGTACCCACAATGCACCTGTGCTTTGAACCAGAGCGCGTCTCTCCTGCGGTTCAGGGATCTGATGTTCAGTGTAACGTCGTTGCTGTTATGTCAACGTTGAAGTCGTCAATTTGCCAAAATGTTGACGAGGGACATTTCCAGGCAATGGAGTGACTGAGTGGATTACCACTTTAAAACGTTTCCATAATAAAGTGAAAACAGCTCAATGTGACGTTTACATCAACATCAAAGTGACACATGTGCTGTGAGAGGAGCAGCTGCCACGCCCTCCAACACGCCCTCCAACACGCCCTCCAACACGCCCTCCAACACGCCCTCCAACACGCCCTCCAACACGCCCTCCAACACGCCCTTCAACACGCCCCTCAACGCCCCCCATACCACGACAAGGCCCTTCCTTAGTAGTACTCCCTGTTTCACATATCTCATATCTATGTCCATTGTTACTAGTTGATATTTACAATGTGACCGTTGGTCAAATAATCCATTAGTACCAACTATTACATTCATCGATTCATCGTTTTGAGTCGTTTTTTAAGAATAACGTTTCCAAATTCTCTGCTTCCAGCTTCTTAAATGTGAATATTTAGTTTCTTTGGTTGTGTTTGACAGTGATCTCAATATCTTTTTGTTGTGGATGAAACAAGACGTTTGAGGGCGTCGCCGGGAACGGAGGTCCACGTTTTCCAGCGTTTTCTGACATTTATGGACA
>NC_137208.1:1708716-1731216 GCF_960531495.2 Zeus faber
ATCATGAGACGTCCTTGTCAAGCTGTAACTGATGCTCAAGGGCACATGGCAAGTTATTGAGACATTGACATTTGTTGTTGTGGTAAAACCACCACTGTTGTTGGCTTTTGTTTCAATACATAGTTTGAGATGAGGAAATCACCATTGTATCTTCTACTTAAATGCTCTACTTTCATCATATCATATCACTGGAGCGTTAACTTTTTATATTTTCCATCAATTTCACACGAAAGACAAATATCCCAAACTTTTTGTGAGTAGTGTGTGTGTGTGTGTGTGTGTGTGTGTATGTATATATATATATATATATATATATATATATACACATACACACACACGCACACACGCAGCTTCCGATGCAAAACGGGAGTAAAAGCAGCCGCATGGGGGCGCTCCTCTCCAGGGTTTCAAACACTGCATAGGACCACAAGTGAGGCTCGGTTGCTCTGCTCTGTTTCTTCTGGTTGCTCTGGTTGCTCTGTTTCTTCTGGTTGCTCTGGTTGCTCTGTTTCTTCTGGTTGCTCTGGTTGCTCTGTTTCTTCTGGTTGCTCTGTTTCATGCACAACCTGTGAGGCCACACTGGGGTGTGCGTGCACGGGATGTATAGTGCGACGTTGGAGAATGAGGCTGCTCCACCACCCTACCTCCTCCTCCACCACCCCACCTCCTCCTCCACCACCCCACCTCCTCATCCCTCACCCCACCTCCTCATCCCCCACCCCACCTCCTCATCCCCCACCCCACCTCCTCATCCCTCACCCCACCTCCTCATCCCTCACCCCACCTCCTCATCCCTCACCCCACCTCCTCATCCCCCACCCCACCTCCTCATCCCTCACCCCACCTCCTCATCCCTCACCCCACCTCCTCATCCCTCACCCCACCTCCTCCTCCACCACCCCACCTCCTCATCCCCCACCCCACCTCCTCCGTCACCTCCTCATCCACTTCCACACCTCCTCCACCTTTTCCACACCTCCTCCATCACTTCCACACCACCTCCACCACCACACCAGCTCCGCGCCGGGATGAGGATCCAGGCCGGGATCTGCGCCGGCGGCGGTGCCGAGCCCGGAGGCTGCAAAGGCGGAGAGAACAGCGGCGACAGCGGGGAGCCCCCGCGGAGCGTGGCCACGCGCCTCTCCTCCGGTAAGGACCGCACGGCGTGACGGGGACACGGGACACGGGGACACGGGGACACGGGACACGGGACACGGGACACGGGGACACGGGACACGGGGACACGGGACACGGGGACACGGGACACGGGACACGGGACACGGGGACACGGGACACGGGGGTCGAAACAATCATTTATTTGTCATAAGAATTGATTACAAATCGGTTGAATATATATCATTTCACCCTGAGGCTGCAGATAAAAGCCTTTATAATGTTTGCTTACAATACTTCATAAGATAAATATAAACCTTGTTATATATTATATATGTATGTGACAAATAATCTCTTGAACTTGAACTTGAACCATATATATAATATATACTTCATAATTAATAACAAATACCTTACAATATATAACAAAACCTTATAATAAGTAATAAATACTTCTGTAACAAATACCTTATGATATATAATATGTACTTTATAATATATACATATATATATATATATATATATATATATATAATATATACTATATAATATATAACAAATAAATAATATAATATCTACCTTATAATATATAATAGATTACGCACATTTGAGTATTTTTCGAGCTTATAGAGCTTATTGTGCGTAATCACCGGGTGTCATGACATTTCACTGCATATATGTACGACCGTATGTGTGTGTATGTGACAAATAATCTCTTGAACTTGAACTTGAACTTGTTATAATTATAATATATAACAAATACTGTATAATATACATGAAATACCTCATAATATATGATATGCCTTATAATATATAAGAAATACCATATAACATATAACAAATACTGTATAATATATGAAATACCTTATATAATAAATGCTGTATACTATATAATAACGAACAAATATATGTTAAATACGTTATAATTTATGAAAAACCTTATATTTTATAATAAATACCCTGTAATATATATGAAATACCTTATAATATATATGAAATACTGTATAATATAAAGTGTAATACCTTCAGAAGTAACAGAATGCAGGTTGTGATCATTACCTGGGAAATTAGTTTTCATGATGTATCGCTGCAGATAAAACACAACAAACAAATTTAAAAAGCCAATGAAACAAATTAAACCAAAAACAATATCCACATAAAATGTCGATATTGTTTTAGGTTTTATTTGTTTCATTTCGTATATATATTTATATATTTATTTGTTTCATTTCGTATATATATTTATATATTTATTTGTTTCATTTTGTTGATATATTTATATATTTTTTCTTTCATTTGTTCAAATCTGATTTGAATACAGAACAAAGACAAAGCTTCCAGTTATTATTCTTCTCTTCACATGGATTGATTTTTGAGACCTTTTCCCACTTTGTACACAAATAGTATTTCACTGAGACATTTCTTATTTTAACCAGGTATATATGATGTCATCATTTTCCTCATAAATATTGTGACTTTTCCCATTTGTATTAAAATAATAGTACTTTATTAATCCTGATGACAGTCCCCAGAAATATTAAAACCACCCAGGAATTGTTTTCAATTCCTTTTCCTCAAAGGAGATTTAAATGTTTTGTTTTTTAAAAGTCGTCATCGTTTGCCCCATTGAAATGCATGGAATCCCAGTGACAAGCTGCAGCAGAGTGGCAGCTTCCTCAGGACGAAATCATTCAGCGAGGTTGTTGAAATAAACGATGGGACCCAACATATTATTATAATTATTATAATAATAATAATAATATTTAGACCTGGGCTGAGGACAAATATTCCGCCTACGTGTACTTTAAACAGAGTATCCTGTATGTGTCTTCTGGGTCATTTGGGGGTTGAATGTGATGAATGGCACCGGCGCTGAGTTCTGCTGCCGTCGCTGTTTGGGGAGAAGTTGTGGAACAAACACGGGGAAGCGTCCGAGGAAAATGGAGCATTGGGGCGTGTCCCACCTGCAAATGGGTCTGCTACTACCAGGAGCCTTGAAAACATCTGCTTATTCACAGATATCGTGTTTATTCGGGAGAGAACGGTGGAACCAGGATCCACTCCAAACATTAATATTCATCATTCTGCCGGAAGCTCTGGGAGGACCTCCTGGGGGTCCCCGGACCTCAAGTTGAGAGCCGCTGGCGTGCGTTTCTTGAGATAACGTCATTTTTTAAAGGCACAATCCGTCATCGGAAAAAACGGCGCTGCTGAAAACATGCTGAAAACATGCTAACATGCTAACAGGCTCCTCCCCCTCCGCAGACCATGAGCCAAGCAGCGGCAGCTACAACGCCTCAACCGGAACCTTCCACAGCTGCGTCAGTCAAATCACCATTGGTAAGTTCTCCGTTCGGCAGCAGAACTGGCAACCGCAGCCTCAAAGCTCGCTGCTGTGCGGCGACGATGCCAAGTCGTATCCGACATCCAATAATAATACCAATTCTGATGATAATGATCTAATCGAATGAAAAATACAATGCGACAAATTGATGAAGCCGGCTTCACACCACATCCCAGAAACGCATCCGACAGCCGGCTCCTTCCCCTGGTGGCGGTGGGATGAACTGCGTCTGAGTTTGGGAAATGGGAAAACGTTAAAAATACAGATCATTCACTGATATGGAAACAGATTTATTGATCGTGAATTTGACGGCATCAAACATTAGAGGAGGCGGAGCTTATCTCAGACAGCGGGCGGAGCTTATCCCCTGTAGAATCAGAAATTATTGGACTTGAGTGAAGCATCTTAAATAAGCCCCGCCCACAAACCAACCTAGGTGAAGCTTGTTAAATAGGCCCCGCCCCCAGAACAACCGAGGTGAAGCTTCTTAAATAGGCCCCGCCCCCGGAATTCAGTAAAAAAAAAAAAAAAAGCATAAAACAAATAAAAGGTTGTTTCCTGTAACATTATATGTGAGCAAAAGAGGTTGCCTGGTTACAAAAGCTCATAATAAAGGGAAAATACTTTTAAAATAAATAAATAATAATAAATGTAATAAACAAACAAACAAATAAATAAATAAAATCTGAAATAAGGGAAAAATAAGTGATCATATATTTTATTGTATTTATAATAATAATAATAATAATAATAATAATGATGAAGATATTGGAGGGAAAAAACCTTCAACTTCAAATTAAAATAAAGTTTAATAAAATTAAATAAAAAATAATATAATAGTGTTTATAATAATATAGTGTACAGACCCCCATGCGTCATGGACCCTTAGGTGGTCCAGAAACCTTGGTCTGAGAAACCCCCAGCAGCTGAAGTAATGCAGGGGGAGTGTTGGTGTCCTGCAACCCAGATCCAGCATCTGCTCCTGGGCCTGGGGGAGGTTTTCGGGCCTGGAGGAGGTTTCTGGGCCTGGAGCTCCTCGGGGAGCAGGAGCAGCACTTTTTTCTGCTGAGAACACATCGCGGCTTCCAGCTGGAGGTGGTTCTGACGGCCGTGCAGGTGCACAGTGCAGTGCATGGTTCAGAAATGGATTGTGTTTAGAAAAATCCCACTTTTGGCTTTATTTATCCAGCGCTTTACAAGGAAGAGCCATTGAATCGTGTCTGCGTCCTGCATGTTGCTCCTCCAGCTGCTGTTCCCATTTTTGGTGGCGGGGTCCGCCACACATGCAAGAGGGGAAAGTCCTCCGCGGTGCATGAGCTGGAGCAGCGCAGCTCGTGGGGGTCGGTCAGGTGTGGATGTGGAGGAGCATTCACACAAAAACCAACTAAAGTGACGAAGGAGGTGGTTTTTGTTTTTGCGGCCACGCCTCTCTCCGGGGGGCCGGGCGGGGCACATGGATCAGGCTGAGCTCAGGTTGTTCCGGCTGCGGTGGCGCTTCGTCCACGGACCTTCAGACCGGGCTCGTACAGCCCCACGACCGCGCCCGCAGAGCTCCGGTTCCACCTGAAACCCAGGCTGAACCCAGAGCACCGAGCGGCTCTTGTGTTGCAAGATCAAAATCGGCAAAGACTCTGTTTGGCTCTGAGTTCACACTAGAGCTGCAACAATTAGTCGATTAACTGGTGAGTTGATTAGTTACCAACTATGACATTTATTATTAACTATTTTGATGATCGATTCATCATTTTTGAGTCATTTCTCATTTATTTATATAATATATATATTTTTGAACATTTCTAAATTCTGTGATTGCAGCTTCTTAAATGTGAATATTTTCTGCTTTTTTTGGTTAAACTGAATATCTCTGGGTTGTGGACAAAACAAGACGTTCGAAGACGTCGCCTCGGGCTTTGGGAAACAGTGCTCGGCATTTCAGCATTTTCCGACAACAACTGATCGATTAATGAATAAAATAATCGACGGTTTAATGGGTGATGAAAATAATGGTGAGAAGCAGCTGCAGCTCACACTGAAAGTGAGAAGGTGAAAGGTTGATTCTCTCTGGGGAGTGGCTTCCTGACGACTCACTGGCTAAAAAGAGTCGTTGCCTTTGTCCCACTCTGGCTTGGTTGGGTCGGGTGGGTGTAACGCACGCTGAGCGAGGGAGGACTTCCTCCACCCTCAACTAGAGGAGGAACAAGAGTCGGTTCGATTCCCCGTCGGGAAGGCAACTCTCACAGGAAGCGTTTCATTCTGTCAAATAATTGGTTTTGGTCGTGATGCAAAGAGTAAATCAGTGACATTGAGAATGAGTTATGATCAATTCCCAGCCCTTGATTTGCCCTGGACTTGAATTGAACCCTCAGTAAATAGGTAGATTCAGTTTGTGAACATGGAGTTAATTGCGTGGTGTTGGATTCTTTAACCCCTCGTGGTTACGTCTCTTATGGCTCGAGATGTGGGAGGCCGCAGCTCAAGCCAATCAGCTGTGTTTTGTCAAATACATGTTGTTGTTTGTTTCTCTTTCCATCTTTCGCTGGTGGTGATCCTCCCCCTCTTAGAGAAGCGATGAGGGTTAGTTGTTGGTGATGATTTATAATGACTGGCTTTGCAGGGTGAGAATGTGCCCCGCCTGCTGACAGCACAAGTACAGCAATAGAAACAAAAAAAAGTTGTATATTTCAGGGGGTCTTGGAAGGAGCTGCACTGGAGGAGGCTGTTACCTGCTCTCGCCACCCACCTGTACCCACCTGGTGCTGATGTTACATTGCAGTGCACCCGGACGCCGTTGAACTGAAGCAATTTTATCACTTTTCTTTATCTGTCTTCCCTACCATCTACCCATATAACATCCATCCCTCCATCCATCCCTCCATCTATCCATCCCTCCATCCATCCCTCCATCCATCCCTCCATCCATCCCTCCATCCATCCCTCCATCTATCCATCCATCCATCCCTCCATATATCCATCCCTCCATCCCTCCATCTATCCATCCCTCCATCCCTCCATCTATCCATGTCCTTCAGGGTTTGAGGTGGGGGGACAGGTCTCCATTGGGATCTCCCACTGGAGGAGCCCCTTCCCCCCAGGCGGCACCAGGACCCTCCCCGGCCCAGACTACGTCCACTCTGAGGCTGAGGCCACAGGCTCCGCCCCTTGTGGCAGCCAACACCCAGAGCCCGCCTCCTGCCCCGCCTCCCTGTCAATCACCCCGCTGCCGTGCTGCAGCGCCAGCCAGGAGACTCTGAACGACACCACCACCAGTAAGTCAACAACAACAATAACAACACCAGAAAGTAAACAACAACACGAATAGGTAAATAGCACCAATAACCAAGTCAACAACAACACCAGTAAGTAAATAACAACACCAGTAAGTAAATAACAACACCAGTAACCAAGTCAACAACACCAGCAAGTCAACAACAACACCAGTAAGTAAATAACAACACCAGTAAGTAAATAACAACACCAGTAACCAAGTCAACAACAACACCAGTAAGTAAATAACAACACGAGTAAGTAAATAACAACACCAGTAACCAAGTCAACAACAACACCAGTAAGTAAATAACAACACCAGTAAGTAAATAACAACACCAATAACCAAGTCAACAACAACACCAGTAAGTAAATAACAACCCAGTAAGTAAATAACAACACCAGTAACCAAGTCAACAACAACACCAGTAAGTAAATAACAACACGAGTAAGTAAATAACAACACCAGTAACCAAGTCAACAACACCAGCAAGTCAACAACAACACCAGTAAGTAAATAACAACACCAGTAAGTAAATAACAACACCAGTAACCAAGTCAACAACAACACCAGTAAGTAAATAACAACACGAGTAAGTAAATAACAACACCAGTAACCAAGTCAACAACAACACCAGTAAGTAAATAACAACACCAGTAAGTAAATAACAACACCAGCAACCAAGTCAACAACAACACCAGTAAGTAAATAACAACACAAGTAAGTAAATAACAACACCAGTTACCAAGTCAACAACACCAGCAAGTCAACAACAACACCAGTAAGTAAATAACAACACCAGTAAGTAAATAACAACACCAGTAACCAAGTCAACAACAACACCAGTAAGTAAATAACAACACGAGTAAGTAAATAACAACACCAGTAACCAAGTCAACAACAACAGCAAGTCAACAACAACACCAGTAAGTAAATAACAACACCAGTAAGTAAATAACAACACCAGTAACCAAGTCAACAACAACACCAGTAAGTAAATAACAACACGAGTAAGTAAATAACAACACAAGTAACCAAGTCAACAACAACACCAGTAAGTAAATAACAACACCAGTAACCAAGTCAACAACAACAGCAGTAAGAAAATGACAACACAAGTAAGTAAATAACAACACCAGTAAGTAAATAACAACACCAGTAACCAAGTCAACAACAACACCAGTAAGTAAATAACAACACCAGTAACCAAGTCAACAACAACAGCAGTAAGCAATTGACAACACAAGTAAGTAAATAACAACACCAGTAACCAAGTCAACAACAACACCAGTAAGTAAATAACAACACGAGTAAGTAAATAACAACACAAGTAACCAAGTCAACAACAACACCAGTAAGTAAATAACAACACGAGTAAGTAAATAACAACACCAGTTACCAAGTCAACAACAACAGCAAGTCAACAACAACACCAGTAAGTAAATAACAACACCAGTAAGTAAATAACAACACCAGTAACCAAGTCAACAACAACACCAGTAAGTAAATAACAACACGAGTAAGTAAATAACAACACCAGTAACCAAGTCAACAACAACAGCAAGTCAACAACAACACCAGTAAGTAAATAACAACACCAGTTAGTAAATAACAACACCAGTAACCAAGTCAACAACAACACCAGTAAGTAAATAACAACACGAGTAAGTAAATAACAACACAAGTAACCAAGTCAACAACAACACCAGTAAGTAAATAACAACACCAGTAACCAAGTCAACAACAACAGCAGTAAGAAAATGACAACACAAGTAAGTAAATAACAACACCAGTAAGTAAATAACAACACCAGTAACCAAGTCAACAACAACACCAGTAAGTAAATAACAACACCAGTAACCAAGTCAACAACAACAGCAGTAAGCAAATGACAACACAAGTAAGTAAATAACAACACCAGTAACCAAGTCAACAACAACACCAGTAAGTAAATAACAACACGAGTAAGTAAATAACAACACAAGTAACCAAGTCAACAACAACACCAGTAAGTAAATAACAACACGAGTAAGTAAATAACAACACCAGTTACCAAGTCAACAACACCAGTAAGTAAACAACAACACCAGTAACCAAGTCAACAACACCAGTAAGTAAATAACAACACGAGTAAGTAAGTAACAACACAAGTAACCAAGTCAACAACAACACCAGTAAGTAAATAACAACACCAGTAAGTAAATAACAACACCAGTAAGTAAATAACACCAGTAACCAAGTCAACAACAACACCAGTAAGTAAATAACAACACCAGTAACCAAGTCAACAACAACACCAGTAAGTAAATAACAACACGAGTAAGTAAATAACAACACCAGTAACCAAGTCAACAACAACAGCAAGTCAACAACAACACCAGTAAGTAAATAACAACACCAGTAAGTAAATAACAACACCAGTAACCAAGTCAACAACAACACCAGTAAGTAAATAACAACACGAGTAAGTAAATAACAACACAAGTAACCAAGTCAACAACAACACCAGTAAGTAAATAACAACACCAGTAACCAAGTCAACAACAACAGCAGTAAGAAAATGACAACACAAGTAAGTAAATAACAACACCAGTAAGTAAATAACAACACCAGTAACCAAGTCAACAACAACACCAGTAAGTAAATAACAACACGAGTAAGTAAATAACAACACAAGTAACCAAGTCAACAACAACACCAGTAAGTAAATAACAACACGAGTAAGTAAATAACAACACCAGTAACCAAGTCAACAACACCAGTAAGTAAATAACAACACAAGTAAGTAAGTAACAACACAAGTAACCAAGTCAACAACAACACCAGTAAGTAAATAACAACACCAGTAAGTAAATAACACCAGTAACCAAGTCAACAACAACACCAGTAAGAAAATAACAACACCACTAAGTAAATAACAACACCAGTAAGTAAATAACAAGACCACTAAGTAAAAAATAACAACACCAGTAACTAAGTGAACAACAACACCACTAAGTAAAATAACAATACTAGTAAGTAAATGGTGGTTGGGGGGTCGGGGATGGTAGCTCAGGCGGTAGAGCTGGTGGTCTAGTCATCTAAAGGTTGCTGGTTGGATCCCAGGCTCCTCCTGCTAGCATGCTGTAGTGTCCTTGAGCAAGACACTTAACCCCTCATTGCTCCTGATGGCTGCGTCCGTCGCTGTTTGAACAATTGTAAGTGGCTTTGGATAAAAGCGTCTGATCAATGAAATGTAAATGTAAAAGTAAATAACACCACTAAGTAAAAAATAACAACACCAGTAACCAAGTCAACAACAACACCAGTAAGTAAATAACAACACCAATAAGTCAACAACAACTAGTGTGTGTTACGTTGTGGTGCAGTACTACAGTGTGTGTTACGTTGTGTAGCAGTACTACAGTGTGTGTTACGTTGTGTAGCAGCACTACAGTGTGTGTTACGTTGTGTAGCAGCACTACAGTGTGTGTTACGTTGTTGTGCAGTACTACAGTGTGTGTTACGTTGTGGTGCAGTACTACAGTGTGTGTTACGTTGTGTAGCAGTACTACAGTGTGTGTTACGTTGTGTAGCAGCACTACAGTGTGTGTTATGTTGTGGTGCAGCACTACAGTGTGTGTTACGTTGTGTAGCAGCACTACAGTGTGTGTTACGTTGTGGTGCAGTACTACAGTGTGTGTTACGTTGTGTAGCAGTACTACAGTGTGTGTTACGTTGTGGTGCAGTACTACAGTGTGTGTTACGTTGTGTAGCAGTACTACAGTGTGTGTTACGTTGTGTAGCAGCACTACAGTGTGTGTTATGTTGTGGTGCAGCACTACAGTGTGTGTTACGTTGTGGTGCAGTACTACAGTGTGTGTTACGTTGTGTAGCAGTACTACAGTGTGTGTTACGTTGTTGTGCAGTACTACAGTGTGTGTTACGTTGTGTAGCAGCACTACAGTGTGTGTTACGTTGTGGTGCAGCACTACAGTGTGTGTTACATTGTGTAGCAGTACTACAGTGTGTGTTACGTTGTTGTGCAGTACTACAGTGTGTGTTACGTTGTGTAGCAGTACTACAGTGTGTGTTACGTTGTGGTGCAGTACTACAGTGTGTGTTACGTTGTGTAGCAGTACTACAGTGTGTGTTATGTTGTGTAGCAGCACTACAGTGTGTGTTACGTTGTGTAGCAGCACTACAGTGTGTGTTATGTTGTGGTGCAGCACTACAGTGTGTGTTACGTTGTGTAGCGGTACTACAGTGTGTGTTACGTTGTGTAGCAGTACTACAGTGTGTGTTACGTTGTGTAGCAGTACTACAGTGTGTGTTACGTTGTGTAGCAGTACTACCGTGTGTGTTGGCCACACGTGTATGAATGGAACTACTCCTTCACATGTTACACTTAAAGAACTGTCTCTGCCTGTGACGATTATTTATTCAAGTGTACAAATACTGTACATGCATTTACATAAGTATAAAATATATGTAAGTACACTGCTCTGTGGTATTATGACATCAAGCTTAATGAAGCCACATGACTCCATCCAGTGAATAACAAAGACAAATATCATCAAAGCCAAGTTTTTACATCAACTTTGTTCTGAACTGTTTTGTCACAGTTGAGAGACAGAAACTATGAACCAACACGTCATTATGGGATGAGGACAACATGTGATAGGTGTAGCATTTTACAAGACTAGCCTTGCAGATCTTGAAGACAGACCTTGAAGACATACCTTGAAGACAGAACTTGAAGACAGACCTTGAAGATAGACCTTGAAGACAGACCTTGAAGACAGAACTTGAAAACAGACCTTGAAGACAGACCTTGAAGACAGACCTTGAAGACAGAACTTGAAGACAGACCTTGAAGGCATACCTTGAAGACAGAACTTGAAGACAGACCTTGAAGACAGACCTTGAAGACATACTGCTTTTTCTCCAAGAAGCACAAACGTTGAAGCACAAATGTTTTCACTTTCCCGTTTTTCTTTGCGTTTTCTTCCCTCTGCATCAATGTTTCTCTTGATGGACATTTTGGGATTATTTGTAAATCTTTTTCAACTCCCTCACTTGCTAGAAAACCGCTTTAGTTAAAGTCCGATATGGAAACACTGCAACCTAGCGGCAGGATGCCGTCATTTGACGGGTCACAAAATGGACCCCGCGGGCCTTGAGTTTGACATGTGATATAGATCTTGCAGGTGTTAAACACACAGATAACACATAATTAATACAATAACATTAAAATACCACAATATAAATACACCACAGTTCATTACAGCACTGGAGGCGTGGCATTAAAACAAATAAATATATTGTAATTTTTTTTTAACATTTTTTTTCTGTAATAATACCTAATAAAACCTGAGAACTACTTCCTTCTCTTTATCCTCATTCGATTCAAATTCCAAATTCACATTAAAATGAGTTTTATGGAAACTCTGCTGCAGGGATAGAGGCTGTGAGGTGCAAATTCCAGGACACGCCCCAGCGAGGCCCACGGGCGCCCTGCTGCAGTTCCATGCCTTTCAGTGTTATCGCGCCTGTGACGACGGTGGAGTTATGCCACATTGTTTCCATGGTAACGGTGTGGCAACACTGCGGAAGACAAGAGACCGAGCAAAGACAGAGAGAGAGAGAGAGAGAGTCGGAGTTATTATTATTTATATGGTATATTGGTGTGTTCCAGTACATCCCACAGATGCTCCATCGGATCGGATCCTGACCCCACCCATCCACATGATGTAGAAGAAAAGGTGATTCATCAGACCTCCACCTTCTTCAATGGCTCCATGGACCAGTTCTGACGCTGACGTGTCCATTGTAGGTGCTTTCAGGGGTGGACAGGGTTCAGCATGGACACTGTGAGCTCCCATACGCAGCAAGCTGCCATGCACTGTGTGTTCTACTCCTTTCTATCACAGCAACATTCACTGTTTCAACACTTTGTGCTGCAGTCGTTCTTCTGGTGGATCCAACCAGACGGACTAGACTTCACTCTCCATGTGCATCAATGAGCCTTGGGCCCATGACCCTGTGGCCGGTTCAGCGGTCATCCTTCCTTGGACACTTTTAGTAGGTAGTAACCACTGGAACAGCCACAAGACCTGTGCTTGTGGAGATGCTCTGACCCAGTCGTCCAGCATCACAATGTGCTCCTTGTTAAAGTGGCTCAGATCCTTACTTAATATATAACACTATATGTATTATAATAAAATATATAACACTATATATATATAATAAAAATATCTAGCACTATATATATATATAATATTATATAACACTATACATATCATACTTATATATAACATTATATGTATAATAATATTATATAACACTATATATATAATAATAATATATAACACTATACATATAATAATATAATATAACAGTATATATATAATAATTATATATAAGAGTATGTATATAATAATAGTATATAACAGTGTATGAGAAGAACAATCTTTAATCGTCACACACACACACATGCTTTGATGGTGCCGGTGAAATGGATCCTCTGCGTTTAACCATCCTGGCTTGTCCTTCCTCCGGGGCCACAGCAGGAGCAGTGGGCAGCGTACGTGGATGAGTGTCCATCGCTGGTCAGACCATGATGGGTGCATGTTTTTGGTGGGGGTCCTTACTGACGGTAGGTGGAGGAAACCCCATGTGAGCACGGGGAGAACATGCAAACTCCACCCAGAAAGGCTCCTGTTTGGGAGATAACCCTGCCGAATCGAACCCAGGACCTTCTTGCTGTGAGGCAGCAGTGCAATGCACTGCGCCACCGTGTATGTGTCTATATATATATATATATATATATATAAATTATAAATTATATTATACATATATATAATAATAATTATATATAACAGTATATATATAAATATATATATATATATATATATATATATATATATATATATATATATATATATATATATATATAAATTATAAATTATATTATACATATATATAATAATAATTATATATAACAGTATATATATAAATATATATATATATATATTATATAACAGTATATATATAATAATTATATATATCACTATATATATATTAATGATATATAACACTATATTAATAATAATATATAACAGTATATATATAATAATAATATACAACAGTGTATATATAATAATTATATATAACTATATATATATAATATATTAATATGTATATATATATTTAGTAATGGTATATAACAATATATATATATATATATATATATATATATATATATATATATAACAGTATTTATATATAATAATAAACAGTATATATACAGTATATATGTATATTATATATAACAGTATATATAATAATAATATATCACTATATATATAACAGAATATACTGTATATAATAATAATATATAACAGTATATATATGTACAATAATAATATATAACACTACGTATAAAATAATAATAATATATAACAGTATATATACAGTATATAATAATAATGTATAACAGTATATATGTATAATAATATATAACAGAATATATAATAATAATATATAACAGTATATATAAACAGTATATAATAATAATAATAATAATAATAATAATAATAATAAGTATATAAAAACACTATATAATAATTATAATATATAACAGTATATATATATATAATAATAATATATAACAGTATATATATATATATATAATAATAATATATAACAGTATATATAAACAGTATATAATAATAATAATAATAATAATATATAACAGTATATATATATATATAATAATATATAACAGTATATATAAACAGTATATAATAATAATAATAATAATAATAATAATATATAACAGTATATAGATAATAATAATATATAACAGTATATATAAACAGTATATAATAATAATAATAATAATATATAACAGTATATAGATAATAATATTATATAACAGTATATATAAACAGTATATAATAATAATAATAATAACAATATATAACAGTATATAGATAATAATATTATATAACAGTATATATAAACAGTATATAATAATAATAATAATAATATATAACAGTGTATATAGATAATAATAATATATCCCAATCCTTGACAGGTGCCATTGGAACCAGATGTTAATGTTGTCAATGTTATTCACTTCACCTGTCACTGCTTTAATGTTGTGGCTCATCCGTGTTTATATGTTAATGTTTTATTAAATTGTATTTGTAATTTAATTTAGAATCTGTCACTTTGGATTGTTAACACTGGGTACACATTGACTTCTGTCTATTAAAAATACCAAAATTGTAATTTTAATTATTGTATTCATTTATTTATTATTATTATTATTATTATTATTATTATTTGTTTATGTATTTATTTCGATAATTTTTAATGTTTTTAATACTTTTTATTTTTATTTTGCATGAATTTTTATATTTTCGAATGCACATTTTGGCTTGAGATTGATTAATTCTATGGCCAAATGAACTTCTCATGTTGATTGTAATCTAAATCAAACACACACGTCGGACAAATCCTTCCATTATCTGTGTGTGTGTGTGTGTGTGTGTGTGTGTGTGTGTGTGTGTGTGTGTGTATGTGTGTGTGTCCTTATGTCTGCAGCAACACACACACACTGTGATTGGCCGCTGTCAGTGCTGCTTGACCTCTGATTGGATGCCGAGGGAGGAGAGAGGGAGAATACTGATGCCTCTGTGCGGCGTTTACTTCTCTCTCTCTCCCTCCCTCTGTTGTAAACACTCGTCTTCCCAGCTCTTTCTGTCGCTCGCTCTCTCCATCGATAGTGGAATTCATTTCAACGCCTTGGAGCTGTTGAGTGTGTGTGTGTGGGTGTGATCAGCTGACACACCAGAGGAGGTGAAGAGGAGGAGGAGGAGGAGGAGGAGGAGCGTGGTGGGATGCAGGGATGCTCGGCTGGACGGTGAGAGGAGGCTGCTGTTTGTTTATTGTTTGTTTGTTTTCTGGAGAGAGAGAGAGGGGGGGGAGAGAGAGAGAGGAGAGAGATGGAGAGAGAGAGAGGGAGAGGGGGGGGAGGGAGAGAGAGAGACAGAGGGAGGAGAGAGAGATGGAGAGAGGGAGAGGGGGGGGGAGGGAGAGAGAGAGACAGAGGGAGGAGAGAGAGATGGAGAGAGGGAGAGGGGGGGGGAGAGGGAGAGAGAGAGAGACAGAGGGAGGAGAGAGAGATGGAGAGAGGGAGAGGGGGGGGGGGAGGGAGAGAGAGAGAGACAGAGGGAGGAGAGAGAGATGGAGAGAGGGAGAGGGGGGAGAGGGAGAGAGAGAGAGACAGAGGGAGGAGAGAGAGATGGAGAGAGGGAGCTGCAGTTTGAGTAAGAAGACCCTCGGCGGGCGGCTGCGTCTACCTAGACCCCTCCATCTCTCTCCATCTCTCTCCATCTCTCTCCATCTCTCTCTCCATCTCTCTCCACCTCTCTCCATCCCTCTCTCCACCTCTCTCTCCACCTCTCTCTCCACCTCTGTCCACCTCTCTCTCCACCTGTCTCTCCACCTCTCTCTTTCTGCGTCTCTGCAGGGTGAGTATTGTCAAGTTGTTTTGATTTGACTTTTTTCCTCTTTTTGCTGCAGTGCTCGCTCCCCCTCTTCCTCCCCCTCTTCCTCCCCCTCTTCCTCCCCCTCTCTCTCCCCTCTCCCGCTCTGTTACCCCTGCTCTCTCTCTCTCTCTCCTCCTCCTCCTCCTCTGCCCCCATCCCCGTTCGCCCTCTCTTTCACCCACTTCTTCCCCTCCTCCCTCCCTCTCTCCACCTCCTCTGTTCACCCTGTTTTTCTGTCCATGGAAACATTTGACCTTCACCTCCGCCCTCATTCAGTCGAATTCAATGAACTTTATCAACATTAATATCAGAACAGTACGTCAGTTCAGTTACATCAGTTAGTGTGTCGTCATAATAATAACGGTCAAATAAAAGAAAACAATGGTTGCTTATGTGTATAAAAATTACAAAGATTTGACATAAATTTTAGACAGAGTGAAAATAGATAAATAATATAATATTTTATATATATATATATATATATACACATAGAGACTTTTATGTTTTCATCAATTTGAAAAGATGAAAAAAACACAATTTTCTACCAATGCATATATTATATTATATTAATATTTGCATAAATACAAATATGATAATGAGTAAATAATAAGACTTTCTCTGTCTGTGACGTGACGTTCATTGTTTCTTCTTCTGCTGTTACTGGGAGTCAGTCCCCACATCTGTGTCAGGTTTACTGCAGTCCTAGTACCAGTATAGTACCACCAATAGTACCAGTACCAGTTAACTGCAGTCCTAGTACCAGTATAGTACCACCAATAGTACCAGTACCAGTTAACTGCAGTCCTAGTACCAGTATGGTACAACCACCAGTACCAGTTAACTGCAGTCCTAGTACCAGCATAGTACCACCACCAGTACCAGATAACTGCAGTCCTAGTACCAGTATGGTACAACCACCAGTACCAGTACCAGTTTACTGCAGTCCTAGTACCAGTATAGTACCACCAATAGTACCAGTTAACTGCAGTCCTAGTACCAGCATAGTACCACCACCAGTACCAGATAACTGCAGTCCTAGTACCAGTATAGTACAACCACCAGTACCAGTACCAGTTTACTGCAGTCCTAGTACCAGTATAGTACCACCAATAGTACCAGTTAACTGCAGTCCTAGTACCAGTATAGTACCACCACCAGTACCAGTACCAGTGAACTTCAGTCCTAGTACCAGTATACTACCACCACTGGTACAAGTACCACTTAACTGCAGTCCTAGTACCGGTATAGTACTACCACTAGTACCAGTAACAGTTTACTGTAGTCATAGTACCAGTAAAGTACCACCACTAGTACCAGGAAACTGCAGTCCTAGTACCAGTATAGTGCCACCACTTGTACCAGTAGATTCAAGATTCAAGATTCAAGATTTTTATTTGTCACATACATATACATACTTCCATACATATATGCAGTGAAATGTAATAGTACCAGTTAACTGCAGTTCTAGTACCAGTATAGTACCACCACCACCAGTACCAGTACCAGGACCAGTTAGCCAGTACCAGTACCAGTACCAGTATGGTTCCAATAGTACCAGTATGGTTCCACCAGTATAGTTCTACCAGTACCAGTATGGTTCCACCAGTACCAGTAGAGTTCTACCAGTACCAGTACGGTTCCACCAGTACTAGTTAGCCGCAAGCTCGACTTGCTCCATTGAACTGGAGCCGTTTAAATGACGGCACCTGTTGAGTGAAATAAGATCCAGTGTAATACACCACAGGGTCCATTCATCCCTCCACCCTCCACCCCTCCTCCACCCCTCCCTCCCTCCCTCCAATCTTCCACCCCCTCCATCCCTCCATCCTTCTTCCTTCTTTCTTCTTCTTTTTCTTTCTTCTTCTTTCTTCTCGTCCTTCCTTTTCAGCTCCCTTTACATGCTTCGCAGTAGTTGCTGTTCTTTTCCTCTACTCTATACTGTTGTTCTGTTTGTTTATCCATATTTTTGTTACATTAACTGGCAACCCAGATGGGTTTTCAGAATTTTCGCAACAGCTACAGTATAACTCGTAGCATCGCTCATACAACACTAACCGATGGTGTTGCTCATATAACAATAACCGATGGTGTTGCTCATATAAAACATACCGATGGTGTTGGCCTGTTTGGAATTAGACAGTTGCCCAGTTGCCCTGGGGCATAACATCTTGGCAACGGAGCAGGCAGCACTGTGTTGACTTTGGACTCATGGAGGAGGGAACTGCTGCAGCTCAACCTGTTGCCTGCAGCCGCCCTGAGGCCATGCTGTGTGTAAACGGTACATTTATCTGCTAAACTCAGCACTGACCCAAATTCTGTTCCCCAGGGCAACCAGACTTGGGCTATTGTTGTCTGGTTGTCTGGTTGCCCCCGTTGTCAACCACGTTAGCGCTGTATATTCAGAAACCTCCACCCGAGGGAGGTGGAAAAGTGAGAATATTGAAATATGGATTTTAGTGACATAGGATCATGGGACTCAGTTCTAAAACTATTACAACCTGGCAACCCTTTCAGTCAGCAAACATTTGAACCATTTGTTCATTACGAACAAATCGTTTGCGAGTCTTGCATCACTCACTATTAGGCCTTTATAATAAAAATGAATAAATAAATAAATGTAATAATAATAATATTATAATTAATAATAATACACATCATAAAACACATATAATAATAACAATAAAACAATATAATTATGAAAATAGAATTATACTAATAATACTACAAATGATAATGCTATTTATAATACATATAATAATAATACATATAATAATAAAAATAATAACAATAATAAATATAATAATAAGCACAGTTGGCAGGGTTTATGACGTTTGTCGTGGTAACCAGTGACGGTGGTGTGGTGGTGGGTTCATTCCATTGTAACGGTGCCGTGGCAGAAAGAAAGCTTTGGAAACGGTGATTTAAGGATCTTTCTCTCCGTCCTCGCTGCTACGACTCAGCAGGAGAGTTTCCGCTGATTCGCTCCATGTCACCGTCAGGAGACTCGTCTGAGGAACCCTTTTCGCAGGGAGGGCTGACGGTGTAATCTACCAGATGCTCCATCTTTCTGAGGGTGGTGATTTCTGTTTTATGGGTAATTTGTCATCGTCCCATGGGGGAGCGAGGCGGGGGCGGGGTTGGATAAATAGACTCATTTAGCGAACGTAGCTAATGTGCCCCCCCAGAGAATATGTGTCTGCTGGAGATCCTTCAGGGTGAAGACCCTCTTTGTTGATCCCAAGCCACTTTACACCCGGCGCCGCTCCTCCCCCTGGGGGCCCCACCGCTGAGTCTGGCAGCACAAAATGTGTCAGCGGAAATGGGAGAGCTCAGTTTATCCAGTTCAATGAGTAGTTTGCTCAGCTGGACACAAACCATCACAGGATTTTGGATGGTGGATATGGTGACATCCCACGTTGGCGTTAATAACTTGGTTATTTCATTGGCGTGACTTTGTGATTGACTTTGTTTTTGTCCCAGGCCCAAATAAAAAACTTGAGCGGCGTCACATCCGGTCGCGGTGTCGGACCCAAACTCGCCCCATGAGTTGACCAAATTTGATCCATCCGTCCTGGAGCCTCAGACGGACGCGGAAATTCCACGCCGCCGAGGAGGGCGGAGTTTATCTCAGCTGGGGCGGGGCTTACCACAGCGCGCCACAGCTTTTCGCGTGCAGAATCCAACTCTCCATAGGAATGAATGGACTTGAGGTTCGTTGGTTTTCGGTGCGAAGCAGGCTTCAGCGTCTCCTCTCTCCTTCCCCTTATCTTGCTCCTCTTCTCCTTCTCCTTCTCTTGCCTTCTGGAAAGAGTACAAGAATGTTCTGGGTTCCAACCAGACTTTGAGCGATGGGACCATACTCTCCTCGTGTTCTCATGTCCCCTCCTGTTAGGGGGTTGACACTCCTGCATGTGCCCTTGAGCAAGGCATTGGCTCCACAACTGGAGTTGATACCTGGGTGCCATGCCGTGGCTTTCTGCTGCTCCTATAGACTGTTGGGACGGCCTATGGATCTTCTTTAACGTCAAAAGTTCCCATTTTCTGTCCTGTTCGCATTCCCTCGGTCCGCCTCTTCCCCCGTAAAAAGAAGTTCCGCTCAGGTCCGATGTCCGGCCACAAAGGGAAATGTTTCAAAGCCGTTCCGTGTGTCTTTGTGGTGGTCTCCTGTGCCTTTTTGCACTCAAAGTAGGAACTTGTTTAATGGTTTGGACCGTTGGGATGATTGAAACGCTGTTGTTGACCAACACACGAACGGAGACACTGTTCAACGTGTTCCCAAATCGATCAAGTGGTCATTGATGCCCGACATTATTACCGCGACGACCGGTAAGTTCGGATAAGGGAGGTTGGATAAGTTCCAGTGTAGCTTCTGTCCATGAGACTTATCTTCCAGTGACTTCCCCCCTCTGAGCTCTTCCCAGGGCGGTGGTGTCTTCGCCTTGAGGGCCGAGTGGCTCCAGTTCTCGGTTCCAGCCCGACTCTGACCAACCGTCTGTCCGTCCGCCCCCTCCCAGGTGTGAGTTCATCTTTACATGGGTCGGACCCCGGGTGGAAGAGCCCCCGCCGCTGCAGCGCTCCCCCGCAGCCTCTCGCCCTCCTCCCCCCCGGAGAGACGGCCAGCATCATGGAGGAGGACTCCGCCGGGCCGCCCGACTCCAGTGACCTGGGGGACCACGCGCCGCCCCTCGGTAAGACCCGGGGCCGCCGCCAGGGGGCCTGAGGAACGTGGAGCCCTGTGGTCCGTTGTCCCTCTCTTCTAAGCCACGTTGACCAAAGCCAGTCTGACTCTTGCTGCCTCCCTCCCTGATTGGGCAGAGATTCTAGGCCCAGGGTCTTGATTGGTCAGACATTTTTAGAAATTTTGCTGGAACAGTGGTATTTGATAGGAGGAAAGAGGGATAGGTTTGTTTATTTTTTTAGTTGAAGCATGTGTTGGTGTCATACTCCTTCGCAATTTGAGTCCAAATCAGGTTTGCTTTTCACCCCATTTTATTTCTCTGTCCATTTGTGAACAAAACATTTGAGAAAATAGCAGATGGAGTTTTATCAAATCTTGTAGAAAGGTTCCCTACGTCAGATGGAGTCCACCCTCGTTCACACTAACAACTGGCTGTGCTAAATTCCTTTCTGTGTCTTTGCAAAGTAGATTGTACTGATGCTAAAGCTGTATCGCTCAGTGGTGCGGGGATGGTGTGGTTTAAGCAGCCACACTTGGGTCTAGGTAATTGGACCCAGCATCAGAGGTGGCTGTATGCCTGTTGCTCATCAGAGCAATTAACGAGAGACACACACACACACACACACACACAGGGACAGCCTCCTCCTGTGTGTGTGTGTGGGGGGATGGGTAATTTACCTGTTGCCCATTGATTGCTCTGATGAGCAACAGGTGTACAGCCCCTCTGATCCCGGGCCCTATTACCTCGACCTAAGACAGGTGTGGCTGCTCAGACCACACCACCCCCACTCTACAAGCTGTTTATTACGCTAAGTATCTTGGAAATTATTTGACAGTAAAACAAACATAACAAAACCTAATCACACAATTTAGGACAAACCACACTGTGTTTATTTTGTCAAACAATCTACATCCTGGCAGTGTGGAATTGTATAAACTAGGATGAACTCGCCAGCTAATATGACGGCTCACTCCGTTTTTGACCGTCTGATCTGCCTCAAGCTGCCATCGACAAACAGGGGAAAAAAGTTCCCCCTGGTTAAAGGGGGTTGAGGTGAAGTAATGTGTAGTATTTTAGGACAGTTTCTGGTGCGCCCCCCACCAGGGGGCGCTCATAATCACACACTAATGACCCATCCCGCCATGACACGAAAATAGGTGTCATTCTCCATCTCTAAGTCTGTTCTCCAGTTGGTAGATATGTGTGTTTCTGAGGTGTGACGCCCCCTACAGCTGTGAAGGATGTCAAGGTACTTCTTGAGGGGGGGGCGTCGGAGGGCGGCAGCAGCCCGTCCAGAGACGACGACTCCACGCTGCTCAACCTGGCGACGCACAGCAGCCTTCTGGACGACCGCACCAGGACTGAAGCCACCCTCTCAGAGGTCAGAAGCTTCTTGAAAAATCAATGTTGACAAACGTACTTGGCACAATGCGCTGTGGATCAAGGTGTCTCACCCCCAAGTTGTATGGTTTTCATTCCAGCTGTGTGGCAGGTATTGATCCGGAGATGCCGGGTACATTTCGAAATCTAGTAAACCGGCTAGAAAACTAGAAGTAGGAC
>NC_137208.1:1736216-1818716 GCF_960531495.2 Zeus faber
CACAGGCTAGGCTAGGTGATCCCCTCTGCAGCCATGCATTGAGCTAACTCAATTATGAGCATGAGTTGACTTCCTTGTTGTCAACGTTCCTATTTCCCAGTACTGCACCTTATAACTGTCGTGTTTCAGGAGGAAAATCTGCTACATGCACCGAAGACACAAGTTCCTGAGTCGGTGAGTGGGAGATGCTTCTTTGTTATCTGTCTATTAAATGTTATCTGACATGTTCATTTCAGTCGTTTGGTTTTATGTCAGCATGGCGAAACGCATCAACCGGCTCCGCGGCTGGCTTCCCCGAAAACCCATGAAGCTGGACCGCGACACGCTGCCCGACCTGGAGGAGAACGAGAGCTTCACCGCCCCCTTCAGTCGATCCAGGATTCACCAGTGAGTACAGAGAGAGATGGATGGACAGATGGACAGATGGATGGATGGATTGAGAGATGGGTGGATAGAAGGATGGATGGATGGATGGAGGAGAGGATAGATGGAGAGATGGATGATGGACAGACGGACGGACGGATGGATGGAGGGAGGGATGAATGGATGGATGGAGACATGAATGGGTGGATGGATGGAGAGATGGATGATGGACAGACAGACAGACAGACAGACAGACAGACAGACGGACGGACGGATGGATGGATGGATGGATGGATGGAGGGATGGATGGATGGAGAGATGGATGGATGGAGAAAAGGATGGATGGATAGATAGATGTGTCACATCCATCCCATAATCCAACAATACACTTGCAGGCGTAAACAACTAAAATCAGGAATCTATTTCCAACGGCACTGTCTTTCCCAAGGAAAGCTTGTTTGAATGGATACTCCAGTTGTTGTGTTTTTAATTTCACGGAGCTAGGCTAGCTGAACCCCTCTGCAGCCATGTATTGAGCTAACACAGTTAGCGCAAGTTGCTTATGATAAAAATTGACGTGTGGTATTTAACCTTTCTCTAATGGGGTTTACTGGTTGGCACATGGCCGACAGTGGACACATTGTCGGCAACAGATGGCCTCTGTTGCCACGGCGACACCCTGCCATCCACACCATATGCTTTGCCAGTTGAGCTATTTCCTGCACCATTCTCCGCCCCATTCGCAAGGTTGTTTTTTTTTACCACTTCCTCTCTTCTCCTTTCTCCCTACGTCACAATATGCAAATTCAAACACAGGTGCCACAAAACAATATCCATAAACATATCCATCATACCAAACCATCCGTTGTCAAACACTGTGCTTGTAGATGAGCCGGCTGGTGTAAACCAGCTATGAATGACAGGAAGTGAATGATGGAGGTTCTGACTGGTACCAACCTTCACCACCAGGCGTCCTCAACATTCCCTGCGCGAGCAACGTCAGCGGAGCAACACCGTCCGCTCGTCTCCCCAGAACGTTGCACACGTCACTGGGAGGGAAAGCACATGGTTCCGGGGATTCCACTCAGGTTTCATTGTATTTTTATACTTTTATTTTCTCAACGACTCCATTTGCTTCCTCCCCAGTTTCATCATCCACAACAAGGACACGTTCTTCAACAACGCCACCAGGAGTCGCATCGTGCATCACATCCTGCAGAGGGTGAAGTACGAAGAAGGAAAGAACAAGATGGGTGAGTTTGCTACGCCTAACGAGGGGCTGGAACTTTGGTACGCACCAAATAGTCTGAGAAAAGTTCCAGGAAGACACAACACATCCAGTCAAATGTAATGGAGGCAGAGCTGTCATGGATGTGTGCTCTACGACCATGAGAGGGAGCTGCAGTCTATCATAATGGGATCAAGACAAACCAAGAAATCCCACAACGTGTCTGAAATGTCATGCTAGAATACTATTTAGTACGCACTACATACTAATTAGAACACACCACATACCATGTAGTTCATACTATGTACTATTTAGTACACACAACATACTATTTAGTACGCCAATTTAGTGTTGACGTCTGAAACCATCGTATGCATCAAATCGTGAAAAGTACCAGGATGACGCACTACATCCAGTGAAAGATCGTAGTATTGAAACATTGCACGCTAGTGCTGTGTCAGCATATCCCACAATGCATTGAGACATGAAGGTTTCTTGCAGTGTCGTCATGACAACAACGATAGTATGAACATGTGGTGTAATATCAAAATATCATTCCACTGTAAGTGTAATAGTGTTTTATATGGACCTTAAATGAATAATTACAGTATAAATGTTGTCTAATTTCAGTATAATTACATTGCAATATCCCTGTAATTACAGTATAATTACAGTGTAATTGTGTTTGATTTGGACCCTTAATGCTTAATTACAATATAATTACAGTGCAATAACAATGTGATTACAGTGTAATAGTGTTTCGTATGGACCCCAAATGAGTAATAACAGTGTAAGTGTAGTTTAATTACTGTCATTACTCTCCTTTTCTGCCAGTTTTCTGTCCACAGTTGATCTCATTTGGATTCATGTCATTATAAGGATTTAAAGAACTCTAAATGTCTTCTCTTTTGTTTATTTTTCTCTCCCTCTGATCCATTTCTCATCCTTCTTTTCTTTCTTTTTTGTTTTTCAGGACTTAATCGTCTTTTGAGCAATAACTCATTTGAGGCGGCGTTCCCTCTCCACGAGGTAAAGCTGATTTAAACATGATTGAAAGATTTAAAGAGGTTGTCACTGACCAGGATATTATGATATGATATGATTTAACAGAGTAACATTTAGTGGAGTATAGATATTTGAAATGTAGTAGAGTTGTATTGTATAACTTTTATGTATCCATATTTGATTATTATGATTATTATTATTATTAGAATTCTTCTTCTTCTTCTTCTTCTTATTATTATATTTTGTTTCTAGGGCAGCTACAGAAGCAGGAACTCAGTCCGGACTCATGGAGCAGAGAACCATCGCCACCTCCTGTACGAGTGCTGGGCCTGGTGGGGCGTTTGGTACAAGTACCAACCACTGGACCTCATAAGGTAGGTACTCACACTAGTTGTAAACCACTAGACATTATAAAGTAGATCTTATTACTAGTTGTAAACCACTGGACCCCATAAGGTAGGTCCTCACACTATCTGACAATCAAGAGACCTCATGAAGTAAGTTCTAGCATGAGTGAATAACCACTGGTCCACATAAAGTAGGTCCTCACACGGGTTGGTATCCATTGGGCCTCATAAGGTAGGTCTTAACATTAGCTGACAACCACTGGTCCTCATAGGGTAGGTCTGAACACTAGCTGATATCGATTGGTCCTCATAATTTAGGTCCTTACACCAGTTAAAAACCACTGGTGCTCATAAAGTAGGTCTTAACGCCACTTATAAACAACTGGTCCTCATTAAGTAGGCCCTAACGTCATTTAAAACCCACTAGTGCTCATAAAGTAGGTCCTGACACCAGTTAAAAACCACTGGTCCTCATGACGTAGGTTCTAACATTGCTGGTGGCTCCTGGTTCCAGGCGGTACTTTGGGGAGAAGATCGGGCTTTACTTTGCCTGGCTGGGCTGGTACACCGGCATGCTGGTCCCCGCGGCGCTGGTGGGTCTACTGGTCTTCCTGTACGGTGTGTTGACCCTGGACCACTGCCAGGTCAGGTAAGGGACTCTCCTCCTCCTCCCCCTCCTCCACCAGGCTCCCATCGATTTAAAGTGGTAATCTGTAACATTTTTCAGTATTTCACAACTTTTTTACTGCCACAGTACAATAGCATGATCCTATTAAACACTAAAACCATCACAACACAAAACTCATAGAACTGTGCTTATTATAATAATAATAATAATAATAATAATAATAATAATAATAATAATAATAACAACAACAATAATTATCATTATTATTGTTATAATAATAATAATAATAATAATAATTATTATTATTATTATTATTATTATTATTATTAGGGCTATTACCCTAACCCTAATAATAACCCCTATAAATTGTTATTGTTCGGCATCCCCTTATATTGTTATTGTTAGGGAAAAGAATCTCGGAATTTTGAAGCCTAAAACTATCTGTAAAACCAACTTCTGCATAACACATGAACATGGTTGATGTCTTGTTTGTCATCATATTATTTACTATAAATGATATTTACAGTAAGACGCTTTATGATGTCATCATATTATTTACATTAAATTATATTTACTGTAAGATGCTTAATGACATCATCATATTATTTACTATAAATTATATCAACAGTACAGTAAGACTCTCGATGACATCATCATGTTATTTAATATAAATGTACAGATTGTGATTGACAATGTGCAGTTGGATCGTGTCCAGTGTGCGGCGTGGACTCGGTCACTCTGTAGTGTTCAGACGTAACCAAACTATGTGTTTACGTGTATATTTATACAACTTCTTACCTGGTAGATGTCAGTAGATCTGTTGGATTGATACTTTCAATACCTGCTCCACATTACTTTGCCGGAATAATGAAAAATAGATTAAAAACAGATCTATGGAAACATAACTCACTGAAAATGTAATCCAAGTAAAAAACTCAGCAAATCAATGACGTGTCTGACACGCCACCAAACAGCCACTCATCACTGAGAGTGCAGCTCTGCTTCCACAGACAACACGGTGAGCTCTAACAATGAGAACTTCTGCTTTAAATAAACCTTCGCTCACCGTGCGTTACACCGACCGAACCCAACGAACCGAGAGTCGGAAAAATGGAACAACTCTTTTTAGCGAGTGACTCGTGAGGAACCGACTCTCCAAACAGAGTCGAACCTTTCATCACTAATTGTGGTTATTTTGAGAGTGGAACTTGTTGTGATCGACACAGAGCTGTCGTTCTACTGATCAATCATAGTAATAAGTACAGCCTTACAATTTAGATGTTGCAACACACAAGCTAATTTACCTTGTCTCTGTATTTTAAATGGAATTTGAAGCATTTTCAGGGTGTCACATGACACTTGCATAAATTCATAGAACCAATCAGATATGGAGTTGGTGTGGAACGATCCTCACCAAATGCCAAGGTGATGAGACGTTACCATGACGATGAGACATTTGTCATTGTTAAACAACGGTCCAGTAAAAAAAATCTGGATCTCTGCACGACGTTTCTATCTTATTCTGTCTTCAAAAACGAAGAAGAAAAAACAGTGGAACCGGACAGAGTCTGATGCGAAAACGTTTATTAGTATATCAGAGACTTTGAGTTGGCATCGCAGAGTTTATCTTTCTTTGTTCTCTGTTTTATAGTTGCGGAGCAGCTTGCTCATCTACATGTTCTGCCTTTTTCAGTGTCATGACTCACTCAAAATCCTGTTTGAGCCAATCGCAGCTCGTGGTCTTGTCATCATGCATGTAACTTTGATGTAACTTTCCAGATTGGCTCCGTCTGCTGGTTCCATGGCATCGGTGGCTCAGCACAACATGTGATATGTTCTTTTTATGTGGGGTTTCTGATCAGTACAACATGTAGAAGGTTATTTTCATGTGTTATGACATGTAATAGATTCCTTTCATGTAGGGTTGCTAATTAACCACAACAGTTTCATTGGTGACAATGTGACGTTTCCATGATGACGAGACGTTACTGTGAAGATGAGATGTTTTCATGACGATGAGAAGTTTCATTGTTGACGGTTAGATGTTTCCATGACGATGAGACGTTTCATTGGTGACGAGGAGACGTTTCATTAGTGATGATGAGGCGTTTCCATGACGACCAGCCATTTCCATGACGATGAGACGTTTTATTGGTGACGATGAGACGTTTCCATGACGATGAGACGTTTCATTGGTGATGATGAGACGTTTCCATGATGATGAGACGTTTCATTGGTGGCGATGAGACATTTCCATGACGATGAGACGTTTCCATAACAATGAGACTTTTCATTGGTGACAATGAGATGTTTAATTGGTGACAATGAGACATTTCCATGATGATGAGACATTTCCATGACGATAAGACATTATATTGGTGACGATGAGATGTTTCTATGACGATGAGATATTTCATTGCTGCTGATGAGACATTTCCATGACAATTAGACATTACATTGGTGATGATGACATTTTTCCGTGGCAATTAGACATCGTCATAGACGTTTCCATGACGATGAGACGTTACATTGGTGATGATGAGACGTTCGAATGAGGATGAGACTTTTCATTGGTGACAATGAGACGTTTCACTTGTGATGATGAGACGTTTCCATGACGATAAGACAAAGACATTTCCATGATGATGATACGTTTCCATGACGATAAGACATTATATTGGTGTCGATGATACGTTTCCATGACAATGAGACATTTCATTGCTGTCGATGAGATGTTTCCATGATGATGAGATGTTTCATTAGTGAAGATGAGACGTTTCCATGACAGTGAGACGTTTCATTGGTGACGATTAGACGTTTCCATGACGGTGAGATGTTTCCATGACGATGAGGCATTAATTTGGTGACGATGAGACGTTTCCATGACGATAAGGCATTTAATTGGTGACAATGAGGTGTTTAATTGGTGACGATGAGACGTTTCCATGATGATGAGACGTTTCATTGGGGACGATAAGATTTTTCATTGGTGATGATGAGACGTTTCCATGACGATGAGGTTTTTCATTGGTGACGATGAAATGTTTCAGTGGTGATGTTTCCATGACGATGAGAGCTTTGTTATTACTTTAAAGTGCTGTCTTGTCTCTGCTCCCCCTCCAGTAAGGAGATCTGCCAGGCCTCTGGCATCATCATGTGTCCCATCTGCGACCAGCACTGTCCCTACCTGAGGCTGTCCGACAGCTGCATCTACGCCAAGGTAGCATCTTGATGACATCATACAGTATATATTTAAAAAATGTAAACTTTGGGAATCACATGAAACACGGAACGATGGAAGAACATAAAATACACGTTGCAGTTCCGCTGGCTTCCTCTACGGCTAAAAATACTTTTTTTAAACTGCAAATACTACATCCTTGTTGTTAATGTTAGATCTACTCTCAGATTTCCTAAAAAAAATGACACTTATTTTCCGACAACTTTTCATGATCATTTTGCAAGGATACTGCAATCAGTTCATTTGCATTGTTTATCATATTATTATTTGTATATTTCAGTACATTCTAACATAGATGTATTTTTTTAAATGATAAATACATTCATTTATTTATTGAACTAATAATGTATTTAATAATTTCATGGTTTCACAATTACTTATGTAAATACATTTACTTTACTTTCAATGGAGTGCTACTTTCAGGCGATTTTTATTCCTTAATTGAAATAATGTATTTGATCATTTAATAATAATTTATTTAAATACATTTAAATAAAACCCTACATTTATTTTTATTCATTTATATCATATAAAATGTAATTTTTTTAAATTTTAGTGATAATTTAAGCTGATATATATATATACATTCTTTTTTTTTAATAATTAATTAATGTATATATTTATTATAATAAATTTAAAAATATATGTTTTCAATCCTTCAGTAATTTTTTTATATAAATTAATGTTCTGGTATTTTTTCCTATGTAATGTTAATTCTAGCTGAGTGTTGATGCTGAATCTTGCTCCGTTCTGCAGGTGACGCATCTTTTTGATAACGGAGCCACGGTGTTCTTCGCGGTATTCATGGCCGTTTGGGGTAAGATTGGGGAACGTTTTTTATTATTATAAATATTATGAGGGGTCCTGCTGGGATGGGCGGGACCCCTATTGTTTTTGTTTGGATTTTTATCATTATTCTCTGAGCAATTATCACCGGTCAACGTGTCTGGCGCTCAGAGAGCGTCAAACCCATGGACACGAATGAATACCATTTGTATTGGGGGCAATCCACACACGCCGTGCTTCAAGTTTGATCCGCATCGGACAATATCTTTTTGAGGAGTTATTAAAACCAATGTTTTTCTCGAGGAAGGAACAAAGTCGTGAGCCGAGGCACCGGAAATAGCTAAGCAAAAGGACCGGAAGTGGTGGCGCAGAGTGCTTTGTGAGATCATCATCCAATATATACTGTAGATATATATATATATATATATATATATATATATATATATATATATATATTTATCCTGGATGTGGAGGGGAAGCGCCCCGACTCCCTCGCTATCGTCCTCGGGTACTTCTTCAAAGGGAATTTAAGACACAAACTCTTCAAATACGAGCAGCTCATTAACCGTCCGACCGGAGAGGAGGACGCGCTGGATCGCTGCTACACCGCTACGCTCCGTCCACCACGTGCGTCGCCTCACTCCGCCTGACCCCGTGTACAGGCAGGAAGTCAAGCTGCCTAAACCGCACGGACTGGGGCACGTTGAGAACCGCCCCGAACGTCTGGATCAATACGCAGATGCTGTGACGTCATAGATCAGCTTTTGAGAGGACAGCTGTATACCGACACACACCGGGGTGAGTTATAAGCATTTACTTTGTGAAATGCTTTTAGGTATTTAAGAAATGAATTGACATTGTCAGTGAGGAAAGCTAAGTCTGGTTATTAGTCAAATACCATCTTTAGCTGTTATCTAAATTCTGCCAAACTCTGGAAGGTCATGATTTGAACTAAGAATAAAAATGCTTCCCTGCCCACACACCTAAACTCTGGTCAGTGTGTGTAATGTTATTCTCCCTTGTAAGACGCTTTGGATAAAAGCGTCTGATAAATGACTAAATGTAAATGTAAATGTAAATGTCACATCTGATCACTTTAAGGGATAAAAACAAGCAGTGTGCTGCTCTGCTCTACCCGTCAAGAGAGTTCGTCATTCCCTGCTTGACTAATCGCTTGACTGATTGACTACTTGCTAAATAATTGGTTAACTGATTGAATACTTGCTGAGTAATTGGTTAACTGATTGAAGGTTTGCTAAATAATTGGTTAACTGATTGAATATTTGGTAAATAATTGGTTAACTGATTGAATACTTGCTGAATAATTGGTTAACTGATTGAATACTTGGTAAATAATTGATTAACTGATTGAATACTTGCTAAATAATTGCTTAACTGATTGAATATTTGCCAAATAATTGGTTAACTGATTGAATATTTGCTAAATAATTGGTTAACTGATTGAATATTTGCTAAATAATTGGTTAACTGATTGAATACTTGGTAAAAAATGGGTTACCTATTTGAATAATTGGTCAATAATTGGTTGAATAATTGAATAAACTACCCGTGCGACTCACCTGGACCCCGTGCATTGCTGCCTCCAGCTTTATTTATTCTTGTTATTATTATTTTTGACAGACTTTCCTGCTCTTCAGATTGCTGAAGACGGGTTTACAGAGATTTTCACATGGTGAGATTTTCTGAAATTATTATTTTAAAAGAAAATCCCAACTTTTGAGAATAAGACACACAACATAAATAACCCTCTTTGGTAAAGTGTTATTCACATAATTCATAAACTTCTAACCCAATCCAACTCAAGCGAACAGAAAATAATCACAGGGAATCAATGAAGGTGGAAGAAAAGGGTGAGGGCGTTTGGGCAGCGGTTCATATTTAACGACTGATTTACACTTTACATTTACACTTTGTCTTCCACCGAAATAAATACATTTGAGGGAATGAAATCTGCCCCTTCCCCCCCAGAAACAGCTGATGGGCTCCAGTTCAAAAAGAGCCAAACCTTTCCTCACTGGCTCCTCACTGAGTGTCAGTGCTTGAATCAAGCTTGGGTCAGATATTCGTCAAAGCTTTAATAATAATAAGAATAATAATAACTATTATTATTATTACTATTATTATTATTGTAATAATAATAATAATAATAATTATCATCAAACTCAAAATACAAAAATAAATCCAGTTGTTGAAGTTGGCTGATCCAAAGGGGCTGTGAGCCCTGGTTCTGGGCTCAGTGCTGGATCAGGTCCCAGGCGATGGACACTCCGGACATGGAGACCGTGGGCGGGGCGTATGCGTACTCCTCGGTGGGGTAGCGACCGGACAGCCATCTGGGCGGAGCAACGGGCGGCACCGCCTCTTCATCGCAGAGACAACGGGAGGACGAGGAGGCTGTGAAAATGTAGAAGAGACGTCGGTAAAAAAAAATCATCTAAAAGGACGGTAAGTCCGAACCGAAGTCCCAAGGAGATAAGGAGATAAGGAGATAAGGGACTTTTAGAGAATGAGATAAGGACATAATGGACTTTCAGATAGGGAGATAAGGAGATAAGGGACTTTTAGATAAGGAGATAAGGAGATAAGGGACTTTTAGATAAGGAGATAAGGGACTTTTAGATAAGGAGATAAGGAGATAAGGGACTTTTAGATAAGGAGATAAGGGACTTTAGATAAGGAGATAAGGAGATAAGGGACTTTTAGATAAGAAGATAAGGAGATAAGGGACTTTTAGATAAGGGGATAAGGAGATAAGGGACTTTAAGATAAGGAGATAAGGGACTTTAGATAAGGAGATAAGGGACTTTTAGATAAGAAGATAAGGAGATAAGGGACTTTAGATAAGGAGATAAGGGACTTTTAGATAAGGAGATAAGGAGGTGGTACGATAAGCATAAGGAGGTTGGTTGACATTCTGGTGAAAGCGTTGCACGTTGGTACAAGTTAGTTTTACTTTGAACCAATAATTCAATTATTAACTAATGGTTCAAGTTGTCAACCAGTTGTCAACCGGTTATTCACCAGGTGTTCAAGCCCTTATTTGGGAAGACATTTTTCAACGTAGCCACGATCGGTCAAACTATTTCCCGTACGTTTGTGGAAGGGCAGGTGGGCGGTCAGCTTGTCGGGGGCGGCGTGGGGGTCCCCCAGCAGCTGGCGGACCCTGCGGTCGTGGGTCCGGCACCTCTGCACGCAGTACAAGACCAGACACAGCTGGACGGCGAAGGTCAGGACGGCCAGGCCCGTCATGGTCCCGGAGTCTGAAGGAAGACGTCCAAAGGAATTATGCAGAGAGCTGCGTGTGGAATAGAACCCCAAACCCCGGCAGAGTCAGTGCCTTGCTCAACCCACTGACTCATGGAATTTTTACGGACATCATGGATACAACTGGGTCATTGAGGTGGACGACAGAAGCCTTTTTTCAACTCAAAATGATCAATAAAGAATGAAAATAAACACAACAATTTCCAAAAGAAACAAAAAACATTTCTGAAAAATGAACAAGAACATTTTGCAAATGTCCAAGGAACCTGGAAATCACTGAAAGGAGTTTTACAAGATACCAAACATAAACCTCAAATAAACGACAGAAAGCTGCCAAATATACAGGACACCTAATGGTAAACAAATAAATATAAACCTAAAAATGAACAAAACACAATCATATCCACAGGACTCTCCAGGACTCTCCAGGACTCTCCAGGTCCTTGGAAAGCCTCTGTTCCTCTGGATTCATAATTGATGTGGCTCATTGTTCCGTTGCAGAGAGGAACTGGATCCGTCCAACAAAGTGAATTATTCATCACATTTTAATGGAGCGAATCTGCTCCGTTCACCCTCTTTCTTTCTTTCTTTCTTTCTTGATATTTTTTGATATTTTTTGATACTTAATTGATATATTTATATTTTTTGTGAAAATGTGGTTAAATAGTTTTGAAATGCCATGATGAAACCACCATTTCAATATAAAACATCTGGAGCTCCCCATGTTCTATTATATGTGATATATAATAAAATATATCATATAATATACAATGTGCATTGTATATATATTTATAATAGCCAATGCAATACTTGAAAGGAAAGAGTGTGTGTGTATATATATATATATATATATATATATATATATATATTAAAGTATTTCTGATTCTGATTCTATATATATATATATATATATATATATTATGATATTCTCATTTAGCCTCAACTTGTTGCCCATTGGCCCAGATAAAAATGAATTAAAGTCATTGAATTTAAGTGTAAACGGGGCAAAGTTATACGAGTAGTAGAGTAGAGTATTTGTCACACCTAAATAACACCAAATACCTAGTAATAAAAGAGCCTGAATAACACTAAAAACCTAGTAATAAAAGAGCCTAAATAACACTAAAAACCTAGTAATAAAAGAGCCTAAATAACACTAAAAACCTAGTAATAAAAGAGTCCGAATAACACTAAAAACCTAGTAATAAAAGAGCCCGAATAACACTAAAAACCTAGTAATAAAAGAGCCTAAATAACACTAAAAACCTAGTAATAAAAGAGTCCGAATAACACTAAAAACCTAGTAATAAAAGAGCCCGAATAACACTAAAAACCTAGTAATAAAAGAGCCCGAATAACACTAAAAACCTAGTAATAAAAGAGCCTAAATAACACTAAAAACCTAGTAATAAAAGAGCCTAAATAACACTAAAAACCTAGTAATAAAAGAGCCTAAATAACACTAAAAACCTAGTAATAAAAGAGCCTAAATAACACTAAAAACCTAGTAATAAAAGAGTCCGAATAACACTAAAAACCTAGTAATAAAAGAGCCCGAATAACACTAAAAACCTAGTAATAAAAGAGCCCGAATAACACTAAAAACCTAGTAATAAAAGAGCCTAAATAACACTAAAAACCTAGTAATAAAAGAGCCTAAATAACACTAAAAACCTAGTAATAAAAGAGCCTAAATAACACTAAAAACCTAGTAATAAAAGAGCCTAAATAACACTAAAAACCTAGTAATAAAAGAGCCCGAATAACACTAAAAACCTAGTAATAAAAGAGCCCAAATAACACTAAAAACCTAGTAATAAAAGAGCCTAAATAACACTAAAAACCTAGTAATAAAAGAGCCTAAATAACACTAAAAACCTAGTAATAAAAGAGCCTAAATAACACTAAAAACCTAGTAATAAAAGAGCCTAAATAACACTAAAAACCTAGTAATAAAAGAGCCTAAATAACACTAAAAACCTAGTAATAAAAGAGCCCGAATAACACTAAAAACCTAGTAATAAAAGAGCCTAAATAACACTAAAAACCTAGTAATAAAAGAGCCTAAATAACACTAAAAACCTAGTAATAAAAGAGCCTAAATAACACTAAAAACCTAGTAATAAAAGAGCCTAAATAACACTAAAAACCTAGTAATAAAAGAGCCTAAATAACACTAAAAACCTAGTAATAAAAGAGCCTAAATAACACTAAAAACCTAGTAATAAAAGAGCCTAAATAACACTAAAAACCTAGTAATAAAAGAGCCTAAATAACACTAAAAACCTAGTAATAAAAGAGCCTAAATAACACTAAAAACCTAGTAATAAAAGAGCCCGAATAACACTAAAAACCTAGTAATAAAAGAGCCCGAATAACACTAAAAACCTAGTAATAAAAGAGCCTAAATAACACTAAAAACCTAGTAATAAAAGAGCCTAAATAACACTAAAAACCTAGTAATAAAAGAGCCCGAATAACACTAAAAACCTAGTAATAAAAGAGCCTACTTAACACTAAAAACCTAGTAATAAAAGAGTCCGAATAACACTAAAAACCTAGTAATAAAAGAGCCTAAATAACACTAAAAACCTAGTAATAAAAGAGCCTAAATAACACTAAAAACCTAGTAATAAAAGAGCCTAAATAACACTAAAAACCTAGTAATAAAAGAGCCTAAATAACACTAAAAACCTAGTAATAAAAGAGCCCGAATAACACTAAAAACCTAGTAATAAAAGAGCCCAAATAACACTAAAAACCTAGTAATAAAAGAGCCTAAATAACACTAAAAACCTAGTAATAAAAGAGCCTAAATAACACTAAAAACCTAGTAATAAAAGAGCCCGAATAACACTAAAAACCTAGTAATAAAAGAGCCTAAATAACACTAAAAACCTAGTAATAAAAGAGCCTAAATAACACTAAAAACCTAGTAATAAAAGAGCCTAAATAACACTAAAAACCTAGTAATAAAAGAGCCTAAATAACACTAAAAACCTAGTAATAAAAGAGCCCGAATAACACTAAAAACCTAGTAATAAAAGAGCCCAAATAACACTAAAAACCTAGTAATAAAAGAGCCTAAATAACACTAAAAACCTAGTAATAAAAGAGCCTAAATAACACTAAAAACCTAGTAATAAAAGAGCCCGAATAACACTAAAAACCTAGTAATAAAAGAGCCTAAATAACACTAAAAACCTAGTAATAAAAGAGTCCGAATAACACTAAAAACCTAGTAATAAAAGAGCCTAAATAACACTAAAAACCTAGTAATAAAAGAGCCTAAATAACACTAAAAACCTAGTAATAAAAGAGCCTAAATAACACTAAAAACCTAGTAATAAAAGAGCCTAAATAACACTAAAAACCTAGTAATAAAAGAGCCTAAATAACACTAAAAACCTAGTAATAAAAGAGCCCGAATAACACTAAAAACCTAGTAATAAAAGAGCCCAAATAACACTAAAAACCTAGTAATAAAAGAGCCTAAATAACACTAAAAACCTAGTAATAAAAGAGCCTAAATAACACTAAAAACCTAGTAATAAAAGAGCCCGAATAACACTAAAAACCTAGTAATAAAAGAGCCTAAATAACACTAAAAACCTAGTAATAAAAGAGCCTAAATAACACTAAAAACCTAGTAATAAAAGAGCCTAAATAACACTAAAAACCTAGTAATAAAAGAGCCTAAATAACACTAAAAACCTAGTAATAAAAGAGCCTAAATAACACTAAAAACCTAGTAATAAAAGAGCCTAAATAACACTAAAAACCTAGTAATAAAAGAGCCTAAATAACACTAAAAACCTAGTAATAAAAGAGCCTAAATAACACTAAAAACCTAGTAATAAAAGAGCCAGGGGGCGCTGCTCACTGGCTGCTGGGTGCTCTGCTGCTGGTTCCCACTTGCTGATCTGGGGCCCAGCGACGCCCGGGGTCTGGCTGCAGTTCAAGCCTGGTCCCATCACTCAGATCCACCAAACCCTGCAGACAAAACAAGACTTTAGTCATTTTTATTTTATTTTATTAAGAACTATGTTGACTAGCGGAGTAGCACTACGTCGACTAGCGGAGTAGCACTACGTCGACTAGCGGAGTAGCACTACGTCGACTAGCGGAGTAGCACTACGTCGACTAGCGGAGTAGAGCTAAGTCAACTAGTGGAGGAGCACTATGTCCACTAGCGGAATAGAACTAAGGCGACTAGTGGAGTAGCACTATGTCGACTAGTGGTGTAGAACTACGCTAACTAGTGGAGTAGAACCAAGCCGACTAGCGGAGTAACACTACGCGACTAGCAGAGTAGGACTATGTTGACTAGCAGGGAAGCACTAAGCCGACTAGTGAAGTAGCACTATGTCGACTAGTGGACTAGAACAATGTTGACTAGTGGAGTAGAACTATGTTGACTGGTGGAGTAGAACTACGCCGACTAGTGGAGTAGCACTACGGCGACTAGCGGAGTAGCACTACGCCGACTAGCGGAGTAGAACTAAGGCGACTAGCAGACTAGCACTACGTCGACTGGTGGAGTAGCACTAAGTCGACTAGCAGAGTAGCTCTACGCCGACTAGTGGAGTAGAAATAAGGCGACTAGTGGAGTAGCACTATGTCGACTAGTGGAGTAGAATTAAGGCGCCGAGTGGAGTAGAACTATGTTGACTAGCGGAGTAGCACAACATCAACCAGTGGAGTAGAGCTAAGTCAACTTGCAGAGTAGCACTACGGCGACTAGCGGAGTAGAACTAAGGCGACTAGCAGAGTAGCACTACGCCGACTAGCGGAGTAGAACTAAGGCGACTAGCGGAGTAGCACTAAGTCGACTAGTGGAGTAGCCCTACACCGACTAGCGGAGTAGAACTAAGGCGACGAGTGGAGTAGCACTACGTCTACTAGCAGAGTAGCACTATGTTGACTAGCAGTGTAGAGCTAAGTCGACTAGCGGAGTAGCACTACGTCGACTAGCGGAATAGCACAATGCAGACTAGTGGAGTAGAACTTAGCCGACTGGTGGAGTAGCACTACGTTGACTGGTGGAGTAGCACTACGTCGACTGGTGGAGTAGCACTACGTCGACTGGTGGAGTAGAACTAAGCCGCCCAGCGGAGTAGAACTCAGCCGACTAGCAGAGAAGCACTACGTCAACTAGTGGAGTAGCAACAGAGGGTTGCACTATAGACTAAAAACAGGAGAAAGAGACAAGGAACAGCAAGTAAGAGAATAGTGCCAGGAAGAAAAGAGACTAGAAACAGGAAGTCAGAAACTAGTAACAGGTGGTAAGAAAGTGGAAACATGAAGTAAAGAGACTAGAAACAAGACGGAAGACACGGCAGTGTGAGTTTCCTGTTGGAAAAAATGAGATTTTTAAAATGTTTTTTGACGTCTGAGTGGTTTGCTCCATTGGATGCACTGAGCACAGTGTGGAGATGCAGTGCTGAGTTTCAGTGGCAGTGCTGAGTTTCTCGCTTGATTTGTGATAAACGATGGAAACACAACATTTAAATAACACGTCCGGGGGCTGGAAACAGCGAACCGAGCGCTTCAAGAACAAACTTAATGAGACGTAGCTGAAAAGACGCAAATAGAGTTTGACAGGCGCCGGCAGACACGGCAGGAAAAATGAAATGAACAAAGCAGAGAAGGTCATGGCGGGCCATGCCCCCTTGGAATAAATCAACTTCTGTAGAACTAAAACCCCATATATACCCATTTACTCAGTTTAATTTATATTAATGTTATCCTAAAGAACAACCAAATTGCAAAAGAAGTTAAAAAAAAAAACGTTTCTACAGCATTTCATCGGAATCAGAATTATTTTATTTTGCCAAGTATACTTGCACATGCAAGGAGAGTTACTTGGTGTGGTTGGTGCATAAAAGTCAGAAAGCAACACGATGCAAGACAAATAATGACAAAATATTGAAATATAACCCGAACCACTAAATAGAATAAACAACTTTTACATCAATCCAGGGTTTTCATTTAAGCAGGTGCCTCGGGTGCCATCAGTGGTGTGTTTCTAGAACCGTCCGTCCGTCCGTCAGGTTTTACTCAAACAACTCACACGTGATACCGCACACTGTAGGTTCCTGAGCCGTTTGGCTGCTTTCCCAGCTGCAGATGGGTGCGAGGCAGGAGGTCTGGGTCAGGGGTCTCCCCGGAAACCTGTCTGACGGCTGCGAACCCCGTGGATGGTCTCGCATCCAGCACGTTGCGTCGCCAGCTCCAAAAGAGAAAGTTTGATGGAGATGAACTGACCTTGCATCCGCCGCTGCTCCTGCTCCTGCTCCTGCTCCTGCTCCTGCTCCTGCTCCTGCTCCTTTCCCGTCCAAATGGAATAGAGAATTCCCTTCTAATTCCAGCTACAGAGGGAGGACAGCCGCATTAACATTCCTCAGGGGCGGAGCGGGGAGGTCGCCCCCCTGCTGGAAGGGTGAGGAACGCCGAGGAGCCGTGGAAACGGAGCGGCAGAGGAGCTGGGATCAGGATTGAAGTGGTGGAAGACATTCAATGGTCATGGAAACACAAGGCTTGTAAAACCAAGCAAAGAAAACACAAATAGGTCATCTATCCTCAGGACTTTGAGCCTCAGGACTCTGTTTGTCGTGCAGCTGGAATCCTGTGTGTGATAACAGAGAAATCCACCAGAGGTGTAAATAGTACTCAACTATTAAGTACTGTTACTATGGAGAAATTGTGCTTAAAGTCAAATTACTTGTGCAAAGATCAACTCAAATAATAGTGAAAAGTGACTTATTTACTTTTGTACTTCTCTGTTTTTTAACTGTTTGCCGAGGTGACGGTCCCTGGCAATGCAGACAAGGCAACAGGACAAATGTAACACATGTTGTTTTGAATCACACATGACCTTAATACGATAAAGTGCATCAACAAATGAAATTCAAATGTGAAATAAACATTGCATGAATATTTTTTAAATGGAATAAAGTATAAAAACACTATATAAAATAAAGTGCATTTATAGAAGGTAGAATGGAATAAATAAACATGAAATAAATACCATTAAAAACTGGAATAAAAAATGAACATGATGTCAAATAAAGTTAATAACGTGACTTAGCTCTTTATAATATAAATGAAAATCAAACACGTCAATGTGTTAAACACAGTTCAAATTGATTTGTCGTAGGTGACCAATAAAAGCTCATTTCCTTATTTTATTTTGTTTTACTCTTTAACGGAGGCTATTTAAATTGTAGCCAAGTGAAATACATCAAAACAAACAAACATAAGCCAATTTACGGTTTTTAAAAACATTATTCCAACGTGATCTTCTGTGTTGAAAAATAAACTGTTTCCAATTAAATTCTACGCTCAAAAATCAACATGAAAACTTCTAGAAGACTGGCTCTGGATCCTGGAAAACCCTTGAAAATGACCTGCTGTAATCGTCTAGGCCGTCTAGGATCGTCTAGGTCTCATATATATCTAAATTCTAAATTCAAAATCCATCTTCTCCATGACAACCACCAGCGCTACCTCAGGTGTCTTGAGTCTCTGGTTGGATTCCCCTGATGCAACACAGCGACCGTGCACCTGTTCAGAAGAACGTTATGTAATGTTATGGAACGTTATTTAAAGGAGGATGTCTCCAAGTAAACCTGGAGCCTGGAGCCTGGAGCCTGGAGCCTGGAACCCGTCTAAGGCTTCTTCTGTTCTTCTGTTGTTGTTTTTTTCAGCCACGGTGTTCCTGGAATTCTGGAAGCGGAGGAGGGCGGTGCTGGCCTACGACTGGGACCTGGTGGACTGGGAGGAGGAGGAGGTGAAGGAGGGGACGGGGTGGAAGGATGGAGGGAGGGAGGGAGGGAGGGTTGGAGGGATGGAGGGATGGAAGGAGGGAGGGATGGAGGGATGGAGGGATGGAAGGATGGAGGGAGGGATGGAGGGATGGAGGGATGGAAGGATGGAGGGAGGGAGGGAGGGATGGAAGGAGGGAGGGAGGGAGGGATGGAGGGATGGAAGGATGGAGGGAGGGAGGGAGGGATGGAGGGAGGGATGGAGGGATGGAAGGATGGAGGGAGGGAGGGATGGAGGGATGGAAGGCTGGAGGGAGGGAGGGAGGGTGGGATGGAAGGAGGGATGGAAGGAGGGAGGGATGGAGGGATGGAGGGATGGAAGGAGGGAGGGATGGAGGGATGGAGGGATGGAAGGAGGGAGGGATGGAGGGATGGAAGGATTAGAAAACTAGACATACTAGTTATAAAACTAGTATGTCTAGTTAAAATGTGTGCGCAAACTCAGTATTGTGGGTTATTAGTGTTGTTATTAATATTTTTGTATTATTATTTATTATTCTGTTGAATAATTATGCTGAATAACAATGTTAATCATTTTGTATTATGTTGAAAGTTTGTCTTGTTTTGAATGACTGTTAAATGTTGTTGTGTACAGGAAGCAATGAGGCTGTTGCTTTGGGGTTTCTATTTTTTTATCAGTTAACATTCCATCGCAATATTTCACTTTGAAATCATACGTTTCTTATTGAGAAAAAAAGTGAAAAAATAAATACGTAATAATTTATAATAATAAATCATAATTTTATTTTTCAGCAGCATTTAATAAAAAATAGAAATGAAAGCCTTAACAGCTGTTGCGGTGTTTGCAGGAGGAAATCCGGCCCCAGTTCGAGGCGCGGTACTCCAGGAAGCAGCGGATGAATCCCATCTCCGGGAAACCCGAGCCGCACCAGACCGTCACGGATAAATATGGCCGCCTGGTCCTGTCCGCCTCCGGAATATTCTTTATGGTCAGTCAATAAAACATACGTACAAATATCTAAACAGAAATGACCTGGTAACTTGTGTTTATGGATATGTACAGACAGTACATTACATTTATATGAACACGATGTTCACCAGTGAGGTGGCAGTGAAGTCGAGTTAAAGCACAACTAGTTTAAAGCAGCAGTGTGTCGTAGTTATATTACTAGATGAATTGTAATGTTTTTAAATAATGTGTGTGTGTGTGTGTGTGTGTGTGTGTGTGTGTGTGTGTGTATATATATATATATAAATATATATATATATATATATATATATATATATATATATACTTACTGACCTACGCCGCAGGTCAGAAAAGCCACGGGCTGCGTGTCGACATCGTTGACGTGTATTTGTTCGAATGGAGAGGGAGACGTACGTAACGGAGACTTGGAGAGGGGGTGATCGTGGCGCCAGCGTAGTTTGAATTATGGGTGGATTGGGGGGGTCTGACCCTCCTAATTAACACTTGGATCCCTCAAAAGAGGTAGAAACATGTCGGAGGTTCTAAACATTTATTTATCCGTCTTTACCTCTAAACGTAAACATTGCAATACATTTCCATCCTCATGACTGGAAGGATCTTGTAATACCAGTCCAGACACCCCTAAAGTGGACCGTACCATTACGCTGAGCGTCGCTCTGCAGCTCAGATCAGAGCCGTCTTTTCTACCAGCAAAGCCAATAAAAACAACGTGTTTTTATTGTAGATTTGTTTCTTTTGCTCCGTTATCAAATTGAATGAAACAGAAAGTGTATAGATGTATTTAGATGTCCCGCTTACGGCCTCATAATTCCACAGGCCGGCCCTGAATATACTATATATATATACTGTATATCTGCCCTGTCTGGAAAGGGTTCCGACGAATCAGGAACCTCAAACAAAAAACACCCCCCTCCATAAGCAACTCACGCCTGGCCAACAACCTGAACAACTTCTACTGTCGCTTTGAAAGACAATGGGACAGCCCTGACACTGTCCCCTGTGACACCTTCCACCAGCCCCAGCCGACCAGCTCCACCTCCCCCACCACAGCAGGAGACTGGACCTCTTCACACCTACTCACCTCAGAGCCCCCGCCCTCCGTCCTCCCCCACCACAGAGACGACTCTTTCCATCCCGGAGAGGGACGTCACAGGCTCTTTAAGAGACAGATCGCCCTGCAAAGCAGCCGGACCAGACTCTGTCTCCCGTCCACCCTGAAGCACTCTGCTGATCAGGTGTCTCCATCCACCTGAAGCACTGTGCTGATCAGGTGTCTCCGGTGTTCGCAGACATGTTCAACACCTCACTGGAGACATGTAGCAGCCTGCTGCGCATCCTCCACCATCATCCCAGTCCCAGAGAAGTCAAGGACCACAGGACTTAATGATTCCATTCGCCCTGACCTCTGTGGTGATGAAGTCTTTTGAACGCCTTGTGCTGTCCCCCCTCAGATCCATCACAGACTCTCTCCTGGACCCCCTGCAGTTCACCTGCAGAGCCAACAGGTCTGTAGACGATGCAGTAAACTTGGCCCTCCACCTCATCCTCCAGCACCTTGCTCCTCAGGAACCTAGGAAGCAGCACGTGAAGCTGGGAAAACACGCCTCTGACTCCCAGACCATCAGCACCGATTCCCCTTAAGGCTGCGTTCTTTCTTCTCTGCTGTTCTCCCTGTACACCAACAGCTGCACCTCCAGCCACCAGTCTGTCAATCTCCTCAAATTTGCAGACGACGCCACCCTCATTGGGCTCATCTCTGGTGGGGATGAGTCCGCCTCCAGGTGGGAGCTTGACCATCTGGTGACCTGGTGCAGCCAGAACAACCTGGAGCTCAACGCTGTGAAGACAGTGGAGAGTGGCTGTGGACCTCAGGAAGAACGCAGCCCCACTCAACCCCATCACCCCTATCACTCCCATCACCCCCATCACCCCCATCACCCTGTGTGACTCCCAAGTCGACTCTGTGGAGTCCTGCAGCTTCCTGGGAACCATCATCTCCCAGGACCTCCAGTGGGAGCTGAAAATCTGCTCCATCATGAAGAAAGCCCAGCAGAGGACGTACTTCCTGCGAAGCTAAGGAAGTTCAACCTGCCAGAGACGGTGATGGTGCACATCTACACCTCCATCATTGAGTCCATTCTCACCTCCTCCTTCACCATCTGGTTCGCTGCTGCATCCAAGGACAAGGGCAGACTGCAGCGTGTCATTGGACCCTGAGGTGTGCAGGTAAGATGGTGTCTGACCCCTCGCACCCCGGACACAAACAGTTTGAAACTCTTCCCTCTGGCAGGAGGCTGCTCCACCAACACCAAAACCTCTCGCCACAACAACAGTTTCTTTACGTCTGCAACTGACTCATCAACAAGGCCCTGGAGCCCCCTGAAGCGGACCCCCCATACACACCACAAAACTGATGTTTCTTTAAAATTGTAATAAGTAAGAAACGTCATTTAGTTGAAGTTAGTTTGGTAACGATGCAAACATTCTCTATTGAGGTGACATTTATAATGATGAGGATGATGCTTCCCGCTCTCAAACGTCGTTAGAAAAACATTTTTCTTGTCGTGGTGGAAAGCTCAGATCATCACAGGTCCACGTGGAATCCATCAGGTTGAATCCAGTTATGAAAATCAAATATGTTTTACTGGATGGTGGCACTAACTTGGATTGTCATATAAAAATATTTACTTAATTTTCACTTCACGTTAAAATATAAAGTGGAAGATCAAAACTCTCTAAAGACAAAAATTGATTCAATAAATGGATAAAATGCTTCTAAGAATGGGTATAATGGACATGTGTTTTAAAGGGCTGTTCCAAAGAGTAGAATATAATTTTTGGGTGAATTTAACATATGAAGAGTCTGTCCTCTAGGCACAGAATGTATACAGTATATATGCATTTGTGTATGTTTGTGTCTGTATGTTTATATCTCCTTCTACATTTCATATTAACCTTTTCGTAAACTTCAGTCTTTCCTCCAATATCTGGCGGATGATGGGTTGCCAACGTGTTGATGCTGCTTGTTCAGGCTGTGTTTACACCGTTTTTACACAGTATTTACACAGTATTTACAAAGTGTTTCTCTAATCCTTCATCAAACATTTACCTGTAGCTTAGACAAACCGACTGGCTGGCTGACTGGCTGGCTGGCTGACTGACTGACTGACCGACTGACTGACTGACAGAAAATGACAATATATCTGCAGGCAGCAATTTTCCAATTTTTCCAAGTTCACATTGAACGCCACATCTGCTCCTCCGTTCTGTCGTCTGAACACATGAAGCTACTACGCAAAGCAACCAGGTCGACTCAGCAACACTCTCCCAATGTGAACGAAGCCCAGAGACCAAGCCTGGACTCATAACGTTCATGATGTCACAAAGCGTCCCGCCCCACAAACCAATCAGGATCCTCCAAGGTTCTTCAACTTCTTGTAAATCTGCAACGGCTTCTCACTAATTCCACCACAAGACGTCTGAAACGCCTCGATTCTAACGAGACCTCAACCATGTCCAGAGGTTTGGGGATTGTCGTGTTCCGGACACTTTTAGCCAGAAGAATGCCGCGACAATAGAGGTCCTTCTGGGCTTGACCCCTCGATATACACAAACCCAATGATAAACAATGAATAAAAACATTACAGTTTACAAGAATAAATAATTATACCAAAAAAATAAACAAGAAAAAAATGTCAATATAGGTACTCCTCACTCAACGACCGAGTTCCGTTCCTAGGACCAGGTCATTAAGTGAATTGGTCGATAAGCGAGGACCCGTGTTATGGTGAGGGGTCACGGTAAGAAAAGAAAGAATAAAGAAGAAACAGTCTTTATTCGTCACGCAACACACCACACTACAACACATGCTTGCACACACACACACATGCACATGCTTTGATGGTGCTGGTGAAATGGTTCCTCTGCATTGAACCATCCTGGCTTGTCCTTCCTCCGGGGCCACAGCAGGAGCAGTGGGCAGCGTACGTGGACGCGCCCGGGGACCAGGTGATAAGTGTCCATCGCTGGTCACACCATGATGGGTGCATGTTTTTGGTAGGGGTCCTTACTGACGTGAGGTGGAGGAAACCCCATGTGAGCACGGGGAGAACATGCAAACTCCACACAGAAAGCCTCCTGTTTGGGAGATAACCCGCCGGGGGCGTAAGGGGGTGTGGCTGGTATATATAGTGTATATAGTATGTACTGTATAGTGTATATAGAATATCCGACTAGCCTCCTCTCTACAATAAACTGATGTCTACAACCCATCGTCATCTGTGTCTCTGTGCCGGAGGGCCCTGGTAATGCTACTCGGGTGGCGCGTGGTCGGCAGAACTACTACAGTGGCACCTGAACACGGACTCCGGCACGGGAAAGGGACACAGAAGGGCCGTCCCAAGATGCCTTGGAGCCACCAGTGGGTCAACGGGCGCAGCAACTACCATGGGTAACCGTCTGCAGCCAGCTCCTCCACCCAGCAGCCCAGCAGTTGGGCCACCCCTCCAAGCAGCCCCCGCAGTAGCCAAGTCCGGCCACGCCGTCACCGGCCAGCGCAGTGGCCCAAAGCCCCGCGCTCCCTGTTTCAGAGTCCGGTGTTTTTATTATTTAGGGTATAATAACCCTGTGTCAGAGTCTTCTTCAAACCTTTTTTTTTCATTTTTTTCTCTGCTTGGTGATGGGGGGGACTAGGCTTTGGCTTTGGCCAGGAATTCTTCTTGGCCTCAGTTTGGTGTTGGGGGTATGTCGTGCGGTGTGGGGATGGTTTGAGCAGCCACAACTGACCTGGATCTAAGTGATTGGGTCAGGGTGGCTGCAAACTGGTTTGGCTAACGAGCAGCAGGTTAAAACCCTCATCCACACACACACTCAGGAGAGGAGCCCTGTCATGACATGTTCCGCTGGCTCGGCTGGCTCATACCACCCAACCTCCTCTCTACAATAAACTGAGGTCTACCACCCATCGTCACCTCTGCCTGGATGGCATTGAAATGCCACTTGGATGGCGTGTGGTAGGCAGAACTGCCACGTGTGTATATAGTGTATAATACAGACTGGTCGGAGAGCTGGTCATAAGTCCGAACGGTCGTTAAACAGATAGGTCGTTAAGAGAGGAGTACCTTTATACAACAAACCAAAATGGCCGTTTTACAAAAAATTCCAACCTAACTTCTCCTTGACGTCTCCATGACGACATGTCGTGGTCCCTGGAGAAAAAGAAGAATGAGTTTATACACAAACTCAAAGGAAGGAACCAGCTACATGCTAGGCTATGAGACTGATAGAAATGGCCGCCTCCCGAGCGGACCTAACTCTTGTTCTCCATGGCAACGTGGTGTGGTCCCCCCCACCAGATCCTCCTGGTGATGGCGGCGGTGCTGGGCATCGTGATCTACCGCGTCATCACCGTCAGCAGTTTCGCGGCGCTGGGGTGGATGCTGATCAGGAACAACGCTCAGGTCGCTACCACGGCAACCGCTGTCTGCATCAATTTCTGCACCATCATGCTACTCAACGTGGTGAGTTCCACCGGACTGTACCAAGTCAGAATCACAATCACGGTCAGTTCATTCAACCAAGGATATTTTTATACCAGGTTTATGTCAGGATTGGTGCGTTGCTGTACAGACAATTAGAATAAAGAAAAAACCGTTACATTTAAATATACTGTACACCAGTAGCTAAAACAAATTAGCCAACTATGCAAAAGTAGTCAAATGAAAAAACAAAGTAGCCAAATACACATTAATGGTAAAAAACAAAAAACGAATGAGGCGTAGCTTGCAGAGCCGGTTCTGTCAGACAATTTGACAGCGCCACACGCTGCCACGCCCCTAATGGGCCAGACTATTCAAGCAGCCTGTCCCTCCCGCCCTACCTCCTTTCCTGCAAATGAACGGTTCAAATATGAAGGACGATGAATAAGAAACAATTCAATCTCATTCCTTAAAGGATAAAACCTTCGCGGCAGTTTAAAAAAAACAACACAAATAAATACTATTTTCAGCCTCATAATGAGAAAGGACCCATCAAACTGCAGCCGTGGAGTCGGACTCGCCACCGTCACGTCAGTGCCTGAGTCGTGAGCCACAACAAGGTTATTTTTACCGAGCAAACAAACAAAACGGTTCCTGATGCAGAAGTCGATCTGACAGAAAAGAACAAGAAGGACGAGAGGAGGAAGCAGCTTGTTGTCGGCTGGATCCCAGTGCAGCATAAAGGCAGTATTCTTCTGGGATTCTTCCCGCTGTGTGAACACACTTCTGGTGTAATTTACCGAATCATAGTCGCACATAAAATGATGCATTTTTTGCAAATCAAGACAATGTTTTTAACCCTAACCCCAAATTCCTCTCCTCCAGTTCTATGAAAAAGTGGCCGTTCTTCTCACCAATTTAGGTAAGTTGGATTGATCCTTTTGAATAGATTGTTGGATGCATGGATGGACGTTATGGATGAATAGATTTTTGGTTGGATGGTTGGATAGATAGATAAAGAAAATGTCTGTTTTGAGGTACTTGAGCGTAAACTTAAGAGCGTAAAGATTAGATACACGATAAATGATCAGTGATCAATGATCAGTGATCAGTGATCAGTGATAAATGATCAGTGATCAATGATAAATGATCAGTGATCAGTGATAAATGATCAGTGATCAGTGATAAATGATCAATGAAAAATGATCAGTGATCAGTGATCAGTGATAAATGATCAGTGATCAATGATCAGTGATCAATGATAAATGATCAGTGATCAGTGATAAATGATCAGTGATCAGTGATAAATGATCAATGAAAAATGATCAGTGATCAGTGATAAATGATCAATGAAAAATGATCAGTGATCAGTGATAAATGATCAATGAAAAATGATCAGTGATCAGTGATAAATGATCAATGAAAAATGATCAGTGATCAGTGATAAATGATCAGTGATCAGTGATAAATGATCAGTGATCAGTGATAAATGATCAATGAAAAATGATCAGTGATCAGTGATGTTCTGTCTCCTGATCCATCACTGTCACCACAGCGAAGCGTCTGCTAGTCTTGTTTCTAGTTCAACTCCTTTTTGAGGCTGGGATCTTAAAGAGTGACTCAGTAAAACCAGTCGTTCCATTTGGTTCAGATGGTTTCATGCTGAACCAGATTCAGAAGCGTCGGCCATTTATTGTATTAGTACATGAATGTGTATACTGTATATAGTATTAGTTCATGAATGTGTATATTGTATATAGTATTAGTTCATGAATGTGTATACTGCATATAGTATTAGAGTATGCATGTGTATACTGTATATAGTATTAGTACATGAATGTGTGTACTGTATATAGTATTAGTACATGAATATGTATACTGTATACATTATTAGTTCATGAATGTGTATACTGCATATAGTATTAGTACATGCATGTGTATACTGTATATAGTATTAGTACATGAATGTGTGTACTGTATATTGTATTAGTTCATGAATGTGTATACTGCATATAGTATTAGTACATGAATGTGTATACTGCATATAGTATTAGTACATGCATGTGTGTACTGTATATAGTATTAGTACATGAATATGTATACTGTATACATTATTAGTTCATGAATGTGTATACTGCATATAGTATTAGTACATGCATGTGTATACTGTATATAGTATTAGTACATGAATGTGTGTACTGTATATTGTATTAGTACATGAATGTGTGTACGGTATATAGTATAAGCACATGAATGTGTGTACTGCATATAGTATTAGTTCATGAATGTGTATACTGTATATAGTATTAGTTCATGAATGTGTATACTGTATATAGTATTAGTTCATGAATTTGTAAACTGCATATAGTATTAGTACATGAATGTGTATACTGTATATATTATTAGTTTATGAATGTGTATACTGCATATAGTATTAGTACATGCATGTGTATACTGTATATAGTATTAGTACATGCATGTGTATACTGTATATAGTATTAGTACATGAATGTGTGTACTGTATATAGTATTAGTACATGAATGTGTATACTGTATACATTATTAGTTCATGAATGTGTATACTGCATATAGTATTAGTACATGCATGTGTATACTGTATATAGTATTAGTACATGAATGTGTGTACTGTATATAGTATTAGTTCATGAATGTGTGTACTGTATATAGTATTAGTACATGAATGTGTGTACTGTATATAGTATTAGTTCATGAATGTGTATACTGTATATAGTATTAGTACATGAATGTGTGTACTGTATATAGTATTAGTTATGCATTAGTATGCAGTAACAAACACCACACACTGGTGTGTACTCACAGTATTTTACCAATGTTGACAGGTCTGGGATTGATAGTTAGATGGATGGATGGATGGTTGAATGGATGGTTGGATGGATGGATGGATGGTTGGATGGATGGATGGATGGTTGGATGGATGGTTGGATGGATGGATGGTCGGATGGATGAATGGGTGGTTGGATGGTTGGATGGATGGTTGGATGGATGGTTGGATGGATGGATGGTTGGATGGATGGTTGGATGGATGGTTGGATGGATGGATGGTTGGATGTTGGATGGTTGGATGGATGGATGGTTGGTTGGATGGTTGGATGGTTGGATGGATGGATGGTTGGATGGATGGATGGTTGGATGGATGGATGGTTGGATGGATGGATGGTTGGATGTTGGATGGTTGGATGGATGGATGGATGGTTGGGTGGATGGATGGATGGATGGATGGTTGGATGGATGGTTGGATGGATGGATGGTTGGGTGGATGGTTGGATGGTTGGATGGATGGATGGATGGATGGATGGTTGGATGTTGGATGGTTGGATGGTTGGATGGTTGGATGGTTGGATGGATGGCTGGATGGGTGGATGGTTGGATGGGTGGATGGTTGGGTGGATGGTTGGTTGGGTGGATGGTTGGATGGTTGGGTGGTTGGTTGGATGTTGGATGGTTGGATGGATGGTTGGATGGATGGTTGGGTGGATGTTGGATGGTTGGATGGATGGTTGGATGGATGAATTTAAAGTTGAATCCATCCAGTTTTCCTGGAGCTGCTCCACTTCAGTTTATTTCTAAAACTTTATTTATTTCTGAGAAGATGCTTCACATCCACCAACTCCACTATCAACAACCAGCTCTGAGCCTCATTTAAATGTCTATTTAATGTGAATTTAATGTGTATTTAATGTGCATTTAATGTGTATTTATTGTGTATTTAATGTGTATTTATTCTGTATTTAATGTGTTGTTCAGAACAACCCAGGACGGAGTCAGAGTGGGAGAACAGCTTCACCCTCAAGATGTTCCTTTTCCAGTTTGTCAACCTCAACAGCTCCACCTTCTACATCGCCTTCTTCCTGGGACGGTGAGAGGACACCACCACTATTTATACTCTATTTACACTGTATTTATACTCTATTTATAATCTATTTATACTCTATTTATACTCTATATACACTCTATTTATAATCTATTTATACTCTATTTACACTATCTACACTGTATTTATACTCTATGTCCACTCTATTTATAATCTATTTATACTCTATATACACTATTTATACTCTATTTATAATCTATTTACACTATTTATACTGTATTTATACTCTATTTATAATCTATTTATACTCTATTTATACTCTATATACACTCTATTTATAATCTATTTATACTCTATTTACACTATCTACACTGTATTTATACTCTATGTCCACTCTATTTGAAACTTGAATCTATTTATAATCTATTTTTAATCTATTTACACTGTATTTATTCTCTATTTATACTCTGTTTATACTCTATTCATACTCTTTTTATGCTCAATATATTGTTTTTCATGATTACATTTTTTAAATGTAATTATATTTTTCTCCCTACTTGGACAGAATCCTCAAATCTAAACAGTGGTAATAACTTCAGAAATGGTCCTTAATTCATTCTGTTTCCAGTGCTCCAGGCAAAAATAAATACCAACTCACAGCTAAACAATAACAAAGAGCAATAAAAAGGAAACAAGAAAAGATCTTCCAGGATACAAAAACCCTAAAAACTGACTGGACTATGAAAAAAAAAAATCAATATTCAACAGACGTAACAATTAGCACTGAACAAAAAATACTGTGAATAAAAATATTTTCTATGAATGGCTGCACTTCTCAGATACTGTATGTATTTCTAACAACTGAAGTATTGTTTTTCTGTTTTTCCGCTCGTCAGGTTCACGGGTCGTCCCGGTGCGTACCTGCGACTCATCAACCGCTGGAAACTGGAAGAAGTGAGTGAGCCGCAAAGCATTGTGGGTACTGTCCAAACGTTCAAGCCTCCACCGGCACCGCAAACACGGCTAGTCCTGCAGCGGCCCCGCCCAATTCAAATTGAAAACCCCTGAGTTGATGTAGAGCGTAGAAAGGACGGAACGCTGCGTCAGGCCTCCGCCCGCCTCCGCCCGCCTCATCGACCGTTTCTCAAAGTGCACTTAAAGTGGAGACATAAATGTCAAGCTCCAACAGGTTCCCTCTTCTCGAGCGGCGCTGAGATGCTGACGTAGTCCTTCTTCTCTGGATGTTTGTGCTGCATCAGCCTTAAAGGATTCTCTCGCTATTTTCCCCGGAAAACTGTTTATTATCAAACAATCGTCAACTACTGATGGATGGAGGAATGGTTGGTGGATCAATATTTATTTATTTATTTAGCGGATGCAAAGTCCCCAAGACAAGCAGTTGCCTCCTGGTGGTGCTGTGTGGAGGTGACTACTCCTCCTTTCAGTTTTTGAAGAGGGCAAACTTCTATGACGTGTTCCATGGTTTGCTCCTCTCCACAAGCACACAGTGGAGTGGGGCTACTGCCCCATTTGTGAAGGCTGCCAAGCAGGGGCCACGTCCAGTCCTGAAGCGATGGAGCGTAGACCATTGTCTCCTTGGGAGGTTGGTGCCAGGGACCTGTTGATGGGGGTCTGACGCCAGATGTTTGTTTGGGACCTCCTTGGACTCCCATTCTGTTTTCCAAGCCAGTTGGATGGTGAAGTCAGCTGGTGGGATGTTCTTCCAAAGTGGTCTTTGAGTGGCTGCTGCTTGCCGGATATGTGGAGGGGGAATGTTTGATAGGACAGGGAGCCAGGGGAGCGGTGTTGAGCGGATAGTCCCGGTTATGGTTCTCATGGTTGTGTTGAGCTGGGTGTCCACATGGTGTGTATGGGTGACCTGGACCAGACAGGGGCGCAATATTCAGCTGCAGAGTATGCGAGAGCCAGTGCTGAGGTGCGCAGTGTGGAGGCTGCCGCCCCCCATTTTGCACCAGCGAGCTTGCAGAGCAGGTTGTTCCTTGACTTAACCTTAGCTGCCGTCCCTTTTAGGTGTTCCTTGAAGGATAGGGTCCTGTCAAGGGTCACTCCCAGGTAGGTTGGATTAAAGGCATGCTTCGGCTTGAGTCCGCCCAGATACATGTTTAGTTCTCTGGCAGCTTTTGCGTTGTGGAGGTGGAATACACTGGAAACAGTTTTTGCTGGACTTGGTTTTAGGCGCCAGGTTCTGCCGAACTGGTCCAATTTGGCAAGGTCATCAGTGAGCACCCGTCCCAGTTCATTAAAGTCTGGTGCTTGAAATGCCAGAACGACGTCATCTGCATAGATGAATTTGCGAGATCTGGTGGAGGGTTGGTCATTTGTGTAGAGGTTGAACAGAGTTGGAACTAGAACTGAGCCTTGTGAGAGTCCGTTCGTCTGTCTTCTCCATGCGCTCGTGTTCTGACCAAGGTGAACTCTGAACCTCAGGGTTGTCAGTAGAGCTTGTATTATTGCCGTTGCCCAGGCAGGGAGCGCCTTTGTGAGTTTGAGTAGGAGGCCTTTGTGCCAGATTGTGTCATAGGCGGCTGTGAGGTGGAGGTCACAGTCCCTGTCTTCAATATTTATTAATAGTAATGAGGGGTCCAGCCTCAGGGAACCCGATTGTTTTTTGTTTGGATATTTTTTATTTTCCTCCTTTGGCATTTTTCTGGCTAAAAGTGTCTGGCGCGCGGCAACCGGCGAACCCTCGGACATGAATATAGCGTCCTTGTACAGTAGGCGGGGCGGTTCAGACATATTGCGGTCCAAGTTTGATCCACATCGATCTACAGTATATTTGGAGTAGGAATTAGGGAAAATGGCTTTTCTGAAGGGAGCCGAGCCGACGTAGCGGAAGAAGCCGAACGAAGGGACCTGTCTGCGGGGGGTGGGGCTTTGTGACATCATCATCCAACTTGTTAGACATGTGCAGGGTACGGCTCTGGGGGGGCTTCGGCGTGGGGCGGGGCACGCCGGGCGCTCTGGACTCCGCGGGTGCGTTGTGGTTGCTTGGCGCCGGGTGGAGGGGAGAGCGAGCCGGCGCTGCGTTGCACGGGACCTGGGAAGATTAGTGTGCGGCGGCGCTGCGTTCAGAGCGTTGGTTTGAGCGTCGCTGGTTGACGTCATTCTCCCGACTCTGACGTCACTTCCAAATAATGTTTATTTCCTTGAGTTTCTTATTGATTAATAGTGATGAATGAATGAATCGTTTGTTGGCGGCTGCTTCCGCTATTTGAGATCGATTTGCGTCTTTGGTTGGGACCGACCGCAGCTTGTCCCAGGGTTCACGGGAATGAAGGCATGAACGGAATCTGTCTGTCCTCATCTTAGGCGTCTCTCTCTCTCTCTCTCTCTGTCTGTCTCTCCCTCCCTCCCAGTGTCATCCCAGTGGTTGCCTGATAGACCTCTGTATGCAGATGGGGATCATCATGGTGCTGAAACAGACCTGGAACAACGTCATGGAGCTTGGCTACCCGTGGGTTTCAGCGCCCCCTGCTGGCTCTGTTTGCTGCTTTCCCTGCTCCGCCCTTTCCCAGTCATCCTGCTGGATGTGTCCATCGCCACGGATCAGGCCGGTCCCCGCTGTTGTCGCTGATCAATGCCAGTGAACCGCCCAATTTGGAACTGGTCCCGAGTCAGAACGGGCCATAGTTTGAACCCCACCCTAATCTGGGGACCCGCCGGGCTCTTTTTGGGGTTTGGAGGAGCATGCCTGGAAAAATGGGCGTCACGGCCACCAATCAGAGTTGACTCCGCCCCCCTGTTGGTTCTGTTCTGCCGTCCTCTGATAGGCTGATCCAGAACTGGTGGACCCGGAGGAGGCTGCGGCGGGACCACGGCCAGAGGGCCAAGTCGGGCTTCCCGCAGTGGGAGAGGGATTACAACCTGCAACCCATGAACACCTACGGCCTGTTCGACGAGTACCTGGAGATGAGTAGGTGGTGCACATCCATGTTCTCCAGCCGTCACTGTGTAGCGAGGGCTGAAAAAAATCATTCAAATTACACTTAAAATGCGTAAATAGTGAAAACGAGCTCCTGCGTTGCAAGCTCCAAACTGGCAGGCTGCACTGAGTGATGAGGTGATGAGCTCCAGCAGAACAGCAGCTCCTGCGTTGCAAGCTCCAAACTGGCAGGCTGCACTGAGTGATGAGGTGATGAGCTCCAGCAGAACAGCAGCTCTGTGTCCATCACAACAAGTTTCACTCTGAAAGTCACAACTATCAGTCGTGACAAAGGTTCCACTTCTTTTGGGGAGTGGCTTCCTGACGACTCACTGGCTAAAAAGAGTCGTTGCCTTTGTCCCACTCTGGCTTGGTTGGGTCGGGTGGGTGTAACGCACGCTGAGCGAGGGAGGACTTCCTCCACCCTCAACCAGAGGAGGAACAAGAGTCGGTTCGATTCCCCGTCGGGAACGCAACTCTCGCAGGAAGCGTTTCATCGTGTCAGGATGATTCATATCGGTGGAATGCAGAGAGTAAATCACTCGCATTCAATATGAATTATGACTTCTTCTATACTTTGATTTCATTTTTTTGCCTTGGACAGTAATTATTTTCAGTTTTTCAGTTGAAGATTTACTCTTTTGCCAGCGTGACTCCAAATTCTTGAGTCATTTAAAATAATTGTTCACGATGAACAAATCGTTTGTGAGTCTTGCATCACTACTTATTAGTCAGTCACAATAAAATAATAAAAGATAATAATAATAATGATGATGATGATGATGATGATAATAATAATATTAATAATGACGATGAATATAATAATAATAATAATAATAATAATAATAATAATAATAATGATAATGATGATGAATATAATAATAATAATAATAATAATAATAATGATAATGATAATGATAATGATGATGAATATAATAATAATAATAATAATAATAATAATAATAATAATAATAATAATAATAAGTACAGTTCTATGGGTTTCTAATGTTTTTAGTTGCGTACAAGATAGTGTTGAAAAGGTTGAAACACTGATCGAGGAAGCGCTAACGGTGCTCAAACCGCCGCCTGCTGGCCGGTGTCTCCCTCCTCCTCCCCCAGTTCTGCAGTTTGGTTTCACCACCATCTTCGTGGCCGCCTTCCCTCTGGCGCCGCTGCTCGCCCTGCTCAACAACGTCATCGAGATCCGTCTGGACGCCTACAAGTTCGTCACCCAGTGGCGACGCCCGCTGCCCTCCCAGGCCAAGGACATCGGTAAAGGAAAACCCGTCAACCCTAAAAAAAAAACAACAAAAAAAAAACCCCGACCCTAATTGTGACATAAGTCTTGAAAAGTGAAGCTGCTCAGCTGTGGGATTCCAATCCTGAGGGGAACCAGGTTGGTCCAACCAACCTGGTTATGATACCATGGTGCACGTGGGCCAAAAGGGAAAACAAAAAGGCTCGCTGGCAAATAACAGAAGAGTCCACACGTATTAGTACAAATATAAATACAAGTCGTAGTCATAAGCGTGGAGTCGTGTCGGTGAGGGTTTGGCCCTGAGGTAGGTGCGCGGCGTCTCCGCCACGCACCTACCTCAGAGCCAAAGTTACTTCCTGGGCTGGGATCCGACCAATCAGGGGAGCCCCTCCCTTGATTCGCCCGATCCCCAGCAGCCAAGCGGCCACGGGGATGGGAGCCCGCACCACCCGCCTCCCGCCTTGGTCCGCCACAGAGATCAACAAAGAACTAAAGATAAACTGGAATAAATGCGATATTTCTGGCCAGGTTAATGGACGGGGGTGACAAAAGCTCTGTGATGGGTTGACGATGGAACATTTTTAAATTGATAAAGTCTTCCAGCGGATCAGACAATGGGATTTGGCCAAAGTGTGTCTAGTTTTATAAAAGCATTAGAAGTCTGGATGGCGTTATTTAACAGTTTGTGAACTAAGGTGTATCTTTGGGTCATTGCACATGAACCTCATCATCAGCATGCGTTGGAATAGGTTTTCCCGAGGCCCTATGTTTCAAATAGTTGTGTTAAAAGGAACGAGGCTCCTCGGTTCTCTGTACTGATGTGTGTGGTGCTGCTGCAGGGATCTGGTACGGCATCCTGGAGGGCATCGGCGTCCTCTCCGTCATCACCAACGCCTTCGTCATCGCTGTCACCTCGGATTTCATCCCAAGACTCGTCTACGCCTACAAGTACGGCCCCTGTGCCGGGCAGGGCCGGGCTGGAGAGAGGCTAGTAGCCAATTTACCTATTGACCGAGTCATAATGAGGTCGAAGCTAGTAGCCATTTTACCTACTATATAGTCGTATTAAGGTATAGGAGGTAGGGGCTAGTAGCCATTTTACCTACAGTATAGACTGAGTCAGACAGCACAAGGAGGTTGAGGCTAGTGGCCATTTTACCTATGGACCGAGTCATGATGAGGTTGAATGGATTGAGGCGAGGAACCATTTTACCTCTAAACCGACACCCAATCGGATGTGATTGGGTTTGATTTGATTGTTGTACTATGTTAATGCCTGCACATTATTCTGACACATTCTAACCCCCCAGGTGCATGATGGGATACGTGAACGCCAGTCTTTCTGTGTTCCGGGTGTCTGACTTTGAGAGGAAGTCGGACCCCCGCGCCGACGGCTCCGAGCTCTACGATGAAGCCGTCAAGTACTGCAGGTGAGGCCTTACTCAGGGTTATTTTAGCATCAACACAGGAAGTAACTGATTACAACAGTTTGACACTATTTGGATCCAGTCCAGTGTCAAAACTTAACTCAGTACTTAGTATGAACTGGATTTCAATAGAGTCAACTACTAAACTGAAGCTTTATCTTTCAGTCAATGTTACCTGGACTACATCACAGCTGGACTGTTGGTATAAGGTTAGAGACGGTTTAGTTTCTATAGTTTAGATATTTGGTTTAGATATTACACAAGAAGTCTAGGTACTAGGCAAGAACAGTTTGTTTAGGCACTAGGCAAGAACAGTTTGTTTAGGTATGAGGCAAGAACAGGCTAAGTTTAGGAACTAGGCTAGAACAGTTTGTTCAGGTACTAGGCTAGAACAGTTTGTTCAGGTACTAGGCTAGAACAGTTTGTTCAGGTACTAGGCTAGAACAGTTTGTTCAGGTACTAGGCTAGAACAGTTTGTTCAGGTACTAGGCTAGAACAGTTTGTTCAGGTACTAGGCTAGAACAGTTTGTTCAGGTACTAGGCTAGAACAGTGTGTTTAGGCACTAGGCTAGAACAGTTTGTTCAGGTACTAGGCTAGAACAGTTTGTTCAGGTACTAGGCTAGAACAGTTTGTTCAGGTACTAGGCTAGAACAGTTTGTTCAGGTACTAGGCTAGAACAGTGTGTTTAGGCACTAGGCTAGAACAGTTTGTTCAGGTACTAGGCTAGAACAGGCTAAGTTTAGGTACTAGGCTAGAGTGAGTTAAGTAAGGGTATTAGGTAAGAACAGATTACATTTTGGGTTTAGGGTTAGAGTAAATCCACTGTACGTTGACCTTTGAGCCCCTGGTTTGTGTTGCGGTCCTCAAGGTACCGGGACTACCGGGCGCCTCCAGACGCCGCCGAGCCGTACTCCTACACCCTGCAGTTCTGGCATGTCCTGGCTGCCAGGCTGGCCTTCATCGTCGTCTTTGAGGTACTTTTTGTAACCATCAAACCTCATAAGAAACAGTCATCATGTCAAACTAGAACTATGATAAATAGTCATCATGTCAAACTAGATCAAAATAAACATTTTGACAGTTTGATTGTGTCGTCATGGGAAAGGTTTCATGATAAAATGTAAGTGTTCCACACTCCACAGGCTCATAATGAACAGCTGCAATGACAGCTCTCGCCAGCAGATGGCACTGCTGAACTGGCAGTTTGGAAACATTAAATAAACAGAAATAACCAAAAATACAGAACAGAAATAGCCATATATTATATGTTTCTATATATTTTCTATATATATATTCACATATTTTTATATATATATATATATATATATTGTATTATAAATGTATTTCTATAATTGTAGTATATAATTGAAGGATTTATTAATCCAATAAATATCAATAAAATCAAAATGTAAAAACCAGCTTTTGAATGGCCGTTGTGTCCGGCAGCACCTGGTGTTCGCCATCAAGACGCTGATCTCGTACCTGATGCCGGATCTGCCCAAGGACCTGAGGGACCGCATGCGGCGCGAGAAGTACCTGATCCAGGAGATGATGTACGAGGCCGAGCTGGAGAGGCTGCACAGGGAGAGGAAGGAGAGGAGGGAGAGGAACCACAGGAAGAGGGAGGAGCAGGCCCCTCACAAGGAGTGGCCCTGACGGGGTCTGAGGGGCCCCGGGATCACACTCCGAGGTGGTCCTTATATTACGCTCAGAGTCCCGATTAGGACTCTGAGGGGCCCTAAACACGCTTTGACCGGATCTCGATCACACTCTCAATGGCCCTGAACATGCTCTGAGGGCCCCCAGATTGTACCCTGATCAGAATCTGAGGGGCCGTGTTTGTACTCTAAGGGGGTCCTGATCTCACTCTAAGCGGTACTGATTAGACTCTGGGGGCCCCAATGTGTCCTAATGACGGTCGGAGGGCCCTGATGGGTCCTTATTACACTTTGAGGGGCCCCGGGATCATGGTCTTAGGACCACAATGTGTCCTGATTACCCTCTGAGGGGCCCCTGGGATCACATTCTGAGGGGCCCTGATCATGCTCTGAGGGCCCCAATGTGTCCTGAATACCCTCTGAGGGCCCCTGTTCACACTCTGAAGGGTCCTGATTACACCCCATGTGTCTTGATCACACTCTGAGGGGCCCTGATCACACACTGAGGGCCCCCATATGTCCTGATCACACTCTGAAGGGTCCCGATTACACATTGAGTGGCCCCGAGTACACCCTGAGGGGCCCGAATCACACTCTCACAGTCTGAAAGGTTCTGACTTTTTGTTCATTCGTGAAAGGAGCTCCTGACATCCGGCTCCTGGTGGGATCGGGGCCTCATCTTCAAACTGCACCCAACGCTCCTGGACCCCCGGGTGCGGTTCCCTCTGGACCTCACTAATTTGAGCCGATCAGAATAATATTAAATCATTTGAATAATTTGCGTTCAACCTGCAGGTGGCGCTGTTCCAACAGTGTCATGGAGGAATCAGGCGACATGCGGAGCGTCAGCAGCTGGAAGCAGGACGGGCCCCGAGCTCCTCCTGTGGGTTCCTCATGTTTGTTCTCCTGTTTACAGTTAGCCGCCTAGCTAGGTGTAGCTTTTTATATAACGTCTGTCTTCTCCTTATGAGGGTTTGGTTTCTCCCTGGTCGGTTTGGCCGGCTTTACACTGAATCCAGCAAACGACAACAACGAGGCGGAAATCCATTCGTTTCTATGGAAAAAGTGGGACCCTGCACACGAAACGCTGAGACGTCGTCTCCTCCGCCCCCTCTCCAATAAGCCCCGCCTCCCCTGCAGTGACAGCTTTCCACATCCAATCGAGACTCTGGATGCGTTCTAATTTCAACCAAAAAATTTTGCCACCGTTGCTTGGCAACTGCTCAGTGGATTTACAATTAAAATATAAACTGTATTTCCTCAAATAGTCACCGGGGTCTTTATTTACCTCAACTGCAGAGGGTATCGGGCATATATTGGAAGCAGGTTTATATTAGAGGAAACTTTTATATCTAATTCCCTCTGTTTAATAAGTATGATCATATGTTAGTATGAATTTTCAATCAATCTCCCGTCTGGATGCCAGGCCATGCAAACACCTGTATGGTGAAAAAAAAGAGAGCGAGTTACTACCCTGAAAGTCACAGTGAATCAGTTTTCCGAGTTCGCCTTGAATGCACTACTTCCTGCGTGCACGTTGGAGAAGGGCAGCGCTCAGGGCGCGGCGTTTACCCCGAGAAGCAATCTGTGATCTGCTTTAGTGCACAGCAATAGGAAACGGAGTAAATGAAATACATTTCCCATAACAACACACTGTTTTTATTTGCTTTGTTTGGGGGCAATCGTTTTTTCACCGGGTCTGTATTTGGGGCTTGTATTTGTTTGTGTAGACCACACCCCCGGCATTTAGTACAAGCCCATTTTTAATTTAACTACCGGTTTATATTTGAGGAAATACGGTATATATAATGAACATCTGCAGTTGTCATATTCACCACCAATAAATCTATTGTTTTACATATTCATTTTGCGTATCATTTTTTTTTGAATAAGAGAAAATGTAAATAAAGTTTTTGCCGCTCTTTACAAACACGATATGAAGAGCGTTAGTTTGGTGCCCTTTCTTTAGGGACAATGTCAATGTTTGGAAACCAAACAACTGAAAAAAGAAAGTTGCAAGGAGGGGCGGCTCTGACAGGAAACCTCAAAATCTGGGCGCAGTACATCCGCCACTAGGGGGCAGCCTCCCGCTGCAGGATGTGTTTTTGGATTCAGTGTGAAGCCGCCTTCGGTGTTTGGCTTCAGGTTTTTTCCGCTCTAAGGGCTCAAGCTGCTGGACTCTGCATGATACTGGGATGTTTTACTTTTCCCCCACAGCGCCCCCAAGAGGACACTGTACAAACTGCACCCGGCTCTTGGAATTTGAACCAAAGAGAAAATCCCATTTTTCTCTTGAAATGACATGGGAGAAATTTGAACTGTTAATATTTCCAACATCGCTTCTTCCTCCTCAGATCCTGAATGTAAAATGTTCAATTAAAGAACAACATTTACGTGGCGGCAGATTGTAAAAAAAAAACAACGAAAAAAACAACAAACCCTGTTTACATTTCCCGCTGTGACGGGGGAACTTACATTTACAGAGAGATGAGAATGTCCTTTGCTTTACTGTAAATAATGAAGAGATGTCTCATTGAACGTCTGACCGGTCAACCAGCCACGCTGTAGTGTAGGACGAGAAATAAATAAATGTTACTTGAAAGGAATTCCATCTTTCCAAATGGGAAATGCCTTCCGGTCTAATTTAGATTGATTACTGCAGTAATAAACATTATTTATTCTTCGCAGTTGTCTTTTGTCGATTTAATTCCGAATTGTGACACAATATTTGGCTCTGTATTTTGACAATATTTCGACACTGTTTGACAAAGACAGAGGACGAGATACTCAAATGATTTGGAATAATATCTTAACTATAACTGAATTATAACTTAAATCCAGATAGATCGATTGATAAGTTGATTGATATATACATAGATACACAGAAATTGCAGAAGTTTTTATTGGAACTGTCTTGTTCGTCTGTGACATGCAGTTCCGCCACCTCCCTGCAGGTGGCAGCCTTTCTCGTCCCGCGCGCTGAAGTGCTTTCAACTGCAGTTCAGCCAATGGCCACAAGAGGCTGCATCCAGAAAATTCTAGACTGAGTGGAAGTCGATGGAAAAACAAAGTTAAAACATTTTAGGCTCTCGACACCAAATTTGATTCGTCTAAGTCTAGGTCTAGGTTGTGATTTCGACAATTATTGTTCCATAAAGAAGATATTACGGCTTAAAGAGGGGGGGCAGTTTGGGGCAGTTCATTTGACGGCCACGAGGCGGAGGATGTGACCGCCGGACGCGACGACGCATTCGATGTGAAGAGGGCGCTAAAATCAGCAGCTTTCCTTCACTTGGTCCTGAGCAAACAGCTGTGGAGGTGGAATAGAAACAAAGATTTTTTTGTTCAAAGTGTTTTCTTGGGAAGGTTGAGCTCAGCGTGATGGAGCGAGCGCTGGAGGAAAGTGTTACCAGCAGAACCACAGGAGATCCCAACGAAGGATCCTCACATTACGGAGAAAGACCAAAGGAGATTTTCATTGTTACCGCCAACGGTTATGACACTTTAAGAATGATTGAAAGGCATTCAACCCGGACCGGTCTCTTCAGTGTGTATTCAAAACGAATGGGAGATTTGTTTTACTTCCACTTCAGACGAGAAAAATATTCTTTTCACTTCAGTTCAAATCAACATTAGTTGACACCGAATGAAAATATCGTCCTGAAGCCGTGAATCAAGAAATCGCTGACATTTGTTAAAAATAAAATTAATCAAAAATGGTATTATTTAATTAATTTAAAATTTTATTATTACATTTATTTGATTTGATTTCGCCGCATATTTCTTATTTCTGAGGAAACGTTTTTTTTTTTTTTTATATAAGTAGCAGTAGTTTTGCTCCACCCTATGCCTGGGGCCCTCCTCCCTTGACCCGGGGCCCTCCTCCCTCGACCGGGGCCCTGCACCCAACGCCCAGTGCCCTTTGCCCAGGGCGCCCCAACCCTCCGCCCTGATCTCCATTTGATGATTAACCGCACGCCATGTCTCCACGCGGCGTCCTAAGAGGATTACTCTGCGGCGCCGCGTTGCGTAACGTGCCGCAGCTTCACATTCTCTCTGATCCTCGTCACCGCTTTGCTTCCATCCCTCTTTTTGGCAGCGAGGCCCCGGGAGGTGGAGGGTGGGGCCAACTTTCATTTATGTATTATTTGTACATGTTAGAAACTAGGCACAGGGAGCACAAGAGACAGGAAGAGAAACAGGAAGATAGTGACAACATAGAGAGGAAGTAAGGGACTAGAAACAGGAAGTAAGAGACTTCAAACAGGGAGTAAGGGACTAGAAACACCAGTTATGTGTAACAACATGAACACCATTCCCTGGTGTATAGATAAACTCGGATTTCTATAACTTAGAACAGGAAGGTATTTATTCTCCATCATATAATATAATATAATATATTATAATATAATATAATATAATATAATATGATATAATACAGTATAATATAGTATTGTATAGTATAGTATAATATAATAAAATATAGTTTAAAATAGTATAGTATAGTATAGTATAATATAGTATAGTATTGTATATTATCGTAAAATATAGTATTTTATAATAAAGTATAATATAGTATAGTATAGTAAAATATAAAATTGTATAATTTTATATAGTATAATATATTTTCTTCTTCTTTGTGCTGCTCCTGTTAGTGGTGGCCACAGTGGATCATTTGCCTCCAACACCTTCTGTTCTACGTATCTTCCTCCCTGACACCACCCGCCTGCATGTCCTCCCTCAGCGCCTCCATCAAGCTTCTCTTTGGCTTCCTCTTTTCCTCTTGCCTGGCAGCTCCACCCTCAGCCTCCTCCTCCCAATGTAACTCTCATCTCTCCTCCACACGTGTCCAAACCATCTCAATCTGGCCTCTCTCACTGTTCCACCAAACTGTCCAACCTGAGCTGTCCCTCTAATGTCCTCATTCTTAATCCTGTCCATCCTTGTCCCTCCCAATGAAAACCTCCACATCCTCAACTCTGCCACCTCCACTTCATCCACCTGCCTTTTAGTCAGAGCCACCACCTCTAAACCGTACAACATGGCTGCTCTCACTGCCGTCCTGTACACCTTCCCCTTCACTCTGGCTGGAACCCTTCTGTCACAGATCACTCCTGGCACACTTCTCCACCCACTCCACCCTGCCTGTACACTCTTCTCCACCCACTCCACCCTGCCTGTACTTTCTTCTCCACACTCCTCCTTTTTCCACTTCCACCATTTTATCTTTGACTCTTCTTTCACTCTCTTCCTCTTCTTGGCCTCCAGAGTCATCCTACAGACCACCATCCATTGCTGCCTAGCAACACACTCCCCTACCACCCCTTTGCAGTCACTCATCTCTTTCAGACTGCACCTCCTGCATAAGATGTAGTCCAGATGAACTCCTTTTATGCGCGGTTCGAGTCTGGCAGCAGCACCGCTAGCTCGCCGGCTAATTGGAGCTACACCGCTGGGGACGAGCGCGCACTCTCAGTGTCCGTGCACGAGGTCAGGAGGGCTTTGATGCGGGTGAACACCAGGAAAGCTGCGGGCCCAGACGGCATATCTGGACGAGTACTGAAGACCTGTGCTAACCAGCTAGCTCCGGTGTTCACCACAATATTCAACATCTCCCTGGCTGAATCAGTGGTCCCATCCTGCTTCAAGAGGTCCACCGTCGTTCCTGTCCCGAAGATCGCCTCTCCAACCTGCCTGAATGACTACCGTCCGGTGGCCCTCACCTCGGTGGTCATGAAGTGTTTCGAGAGGCTGATTAAGGATTACATCTGCGCCTCCCTCCCCCGCACCTTGGACCCGTTGCAGTTCTCGTACCGGCAGAACAGATCCACGGATGACGCGGTCTCCCAGGTACTGCACACCACGCTCACGCACCTGGATGGCCAGAAGGGGGCCTATGTGAGAATGCTGTTCATTGATTATAGTTCAGCTTTCAACACCATAGTCCCCACCAGACTGGCTGTCAAGCTGATGGAGCTAGGATTGAATGCTCCGCTGTGCACCTGGATCCTGGACTTCCTCACAGGCCGCCCCCAGGTGGTCAAGGTGGGGAAGTACATGTCAAGCTCCCTCACCCTGAACACAGGATCCCCCCAGGGCTGCGTCCTCAGCCCCCTACTGTACTCCCTGTACACACATGACTGTGTGGCCAGGTCCAGCTCCAACACCATCATCAAGTTTGCTGACGACACCGTGGTCGTGGGCCTGATCACCGACTGCGATGAGAAGGCCTACCGCGAGGAGGTGGCTGACCTGTCACTCTGGTGCCAGGACAACAGCCTCCACCTGAACGTCAGCAAAACCAAGGAGTTGATTGTGGACTTTAGGCGTGGATCACAATCGAGGACGCACGCGCCCTTGTGGATTAATGGGACTTCTGTCGATAGGGTGAGCAGCTTCAGATATCTGGGAGTCCACATCACAGAGTACTTAACATGGACTGTTCACACAGACACTCTGGTGAGAAAGGCGAGGCAGCGTCTCTACCACCTCAGGCAGCTGAGGAAATTCCGGGTCTCGGTGAGGATCCTCAAGTCCTTCTACTCTGGAGCAGTGGAGAGCATCCTGACAGGCAACATCACTGCCTGGTTTGGGAACTGTACTGCCCAGGACAGGCGGGCCCTGCAGAGGGTGGTGCGTTCAGCTGAACGTACCACTGGAACTACCCTCCCCCCCTTGCAGGAGTTATACACCAGGAGGTGTAGTAGCAGAGCCCGTAGGATCATGAAGGATCCTCATCACCCCAACAACGGACTGTTTCAGCTGCTGCGTCAGGCAAGCGCCTCCGCAGTCACGCAGCGAGAACAGAGAGACTGAGACGGAGTTTCTTCCCTCAAGCCATCAGAACTGTCAACGCTGACCTCACCAGGGGTCCTAACTGAGCCATGCACTAGGCTCCACTACCTACTGTACTGTATGTAGCATACTGTACCGCATACTGTATCACTGTTCAGGGTTGTTGGTGATGCCGTATTGCTGCGCCGTACTGTTGTATACTGTGCTGTATTATCCCAAACACTACCTCACACTATTCACATTCACATGCCACTTTAATTCACATGCCACTTTAAATGCACATATCTGTATATACATAGGCATATTCCTTCAACCTATTCCATTTTATTTCAATTTATTTTTTATTGTATTTTATTCTATATATATTTTTATCTTATTCTATAAGTATTCCACTTACTGTATTACGTTTTAGGAGTCAGTTAGTCGGTCTATTAGAAAGGAATTTTCTACTTTTTATTTTTATTTTATTTTTATTTTTTCCTAGGACATATAGTGTGCTATCACCGGGTGCGTTGCATTACATTTCACTGCATATATGTATGGAAGTATGTATATGTATGTGACAAATAAAAAATCTTGAATCTTGAATCTTGAGATTTAGTCCACCTGTGTTCACCTTCCTCCACTCTTGAACGTCACCCTGTGTTCCTCCCTCTTCTTGAAATACGTTTTCACAACAGCCAATTCCATCCTTTTGGTGAAATCCACCAACATCTGTCCTTCCACATTCCTCTCCTTGACACCATACCTACCCACCACCTTCTCACGAAATAATTCTTCTTTCTCTCTTGTGGCACTCTGCCTCAGCAAGAAGGTCCTGGGTTCGATTCCCGCCTGGGGCTCTGTTGGCACCGTGCTCCGGTGGGTTATCTCCCAAACAGGAGCCTTTCTGTGTGGAGTTTGCATGTTCTCCCCGTGCTCACATGGGGTTTCCTCCACCTCACGTCAATAAGGACCCCCACCAAAAACATGCACCCATCATGGTGTGACCAGCGATGGACACTTATCACCTGGTCCCCGGGCGCGTCCACGTACGCTGCCCACTGCTCCTGCTGTGGCCCCGGAGGAAGGACAAGCCAGGATGGTTCAATGCAGAGGATCCATTTCACCGGCCACATCCAAAGCATGTGTGTGTGTGTGACGATTAAAGATTCTTCTTCCATTTCACCCCCATCTTAGGGAGCATATGCTCTGACGACATTCATTATCACCCCATCAATTTCCAGCTTCATGCTCATAACTCTGTCAGACACTCTGGTCACCTCCAAAACACTCATACACATAGTACATCTACCTTCCTTCTCTCCATCATGTCAGCCAGCTCTCTCTCTTGACCCTTCATAGTGCCAACGTTCAAAGTTCCTCCTCTCAACTCTACTCCCCTTCCCTTCTTCCTCTCCTGCGGTCTCCGGATACACCTATATAGAATATATTATAATATTATATCACATAATATAATTTGATATAATATAATAATATATAATATTATATTTTGTTATATAATATTATATGATATTATATGATATTATATTACATTATATAATATTGTATAATATAATATAATATAATATCATATAATAAAATATAATACAATGGCTTCCTCTGGCATTAGCCTCCATAGCGGCTGAGTAGCGTTCCATTCCACCAGTGAAAGTATGAATATTATCCACACCCGGCATAATATTATATATACATACATATTAATATATATTATCTAACATTACTTCTCCAGCAGTGATAGACGGAAGGAAAGTGAATTGAAGAATTTCAATATAGAGATTAAATTCAAAATATTACCTCATTTGAACTATTAGTATCTGCAGCTTTACGTGTCCTCTGTGATGAATATTTCACTTTTTATTTTTCATAAATCATATGAATCCACAGCTTAGACCCAAAATAATCCCCTGTGCAGCACTTCTTCTAATAAATTCTCTCTGTAGCAAAGCCTCACCTGCAGCTCCGAACCCTGCAGGTCCAAACCCTGCAGGTCCAAACCCTGCCAGTTCAAACATTGCAGGTCCAAACCCTACAGGTCCAAACCCTACCCATCCAACCCTACCCATCCAACCCTACCCGTCCAAACCCTGCCGGTCCAAACACTACCCATCCCAACCCTACCTGTCCAAACCCTGCCGGTCCAAACACTACCCATCCCAACCCTACCTGTCTAAACCCTGCCGATCCAAACCGTGCAGGTCCAAACCCTACCTGGTCAAACCCTACTCGTCCAAATCCCGCAGGGCCAAACCCTGCAGGTAAAAACCCTACAGGTCCAAAACAAACCCTGCAGGTCCAAACGCTGCATGTTCAAACCCTACAGATCCAAACCCTGTCTATCTATCTATCTATCTGTCTGTCCTACTGTCTGTCTGTCAGTCCATCCATCCATCCCTCAGCAGTTCCTCACCTGTCCAGCAGGTGTCAGTGTTGCCTCCTGTGTTTACCCCCCCAGCTGTTCTCCATTGAACCAATGGTGTTCCCACAGCTCAGTCCTCAGTCTCGTCGGTTGCTAGTTTGACTCCTCAGTCCATGTTGTTAAGTGATAGTTAAACCTGCACGTATTCCGGGAGCAAACCAGAAGGTGAGTTCCAGTCCAAATAACGTGTTTGACATGCGACAGTTTACTGCGTATTTGAAGCGTGTACTTTGCAGACTCTGTATAAAGGGAGCTCTGAGCTCCCTAAATGTTCAGCTGAGCAAACTACTTCCTGTTGTTTTGGGAAAAAAACAGCTCTCCCCTTTCCACTGACATATTATGGGATGCAAAACCCAGACGCAAAAACGAAATTGTCCACGTGAAGTGAATGAACAGTGGAATCAAACAAAATGAATTTTCCTTCTTTAGATTCTGCATTAAAATGAGAACACGCTCGGAGCAGCAACGAGGGACCAGGACTCAGGTGAATTTTAATAATCTTATCAACCACACAATCAATAATAAAAATTACTTTTTGGAATAAAAAAAAAAAATAATGATCATGATAAAATGGAACTTTGTACCTTATAAGTAAACACTTCCAGGACCTTTTCCAGTTTCAAGGCCTGGAAGGTATGATGGATTTCACACATTATTAATACATATCCTGTCAATGTATTTACCTGCATGTGTAAGTTCCAATCAATCAATGATTCAATGGATATCTGGTGATGAATTTAAATCCCATTTTACAGAATCCACCGGGTTTTCTGTTCTATTTTTACATTCTGATGTAAAAATCCTTCAAATATCAATTTGCAAATATTTTACACCTTCATGACATTTAGTCATTGATTAGAGGCTTTTATCCAAAGCCACTTACAATTATTCAAACAGCGACGGACGCAGCCATCAGGAGCAATGAGGGGTTAAGTGTCTTGCTCAAGGACACTACAGCATGCTAGCAGGAGGAGCCTGGGATGGAACCAGCAACCTTTAGATGACTAGACCACCAGCTCTACCTCCTGAGATACCATCCCCACATTGATGACAACGACAATTTATTTGTACTATTTTTTTACAAGTTTCGGTTTCCAAACTTTTCAAAATACATAAGGTCATTTCCAGTCAAAATCAAAAAATAATTTTCTTTTTACTGTTTTATATCACAATATCTGACCAAAAATCGTATTTCCAACTAAAACTCCCTTAAATATAAATAAATATTTGATTTTCAAATCAAATTTTCAGTCAAAATTCCCACGTTGCATAATCCACCTTGGATTGAATAATGTGATTATGTGAAGTATGACTCAAACACATTTCAAAATAAAAGCTCATATTTCAGACATTCTATTCTAGACAATTTGGAGTTTTAAGGATTTTTCCATATAATTAATTCAAAGTAAATATTTATGTGTACAACTATGATATGAACAGGACAAACAGTGATAATTAACTCAATTGATCACGAATGCTAAAGCTCAGTTTAAAGTGGTAATCCATCACATTCCAATTCCGCTGAATTTTACCGATCCATTGATTTGTTTTCCTTGTTTTTCTTGCTCCCTCCGGGTGGTGGAGATATTTTTCTGTTCTATTTTATTGTGAATGTTAATCCATATCGACAGTTTAATGAGCACAACTAGCTACTGTGGGCTGGCGTATGGCGGACCCCGCCACCACCAAGTGATGGAAAAACAGCAAAAAGAGGAGTAACGTGCAGAACACAAAGTCCCAGATGATTCTTTTTTTAAGTATCGAATATGAGATTTCTCTTTTTTATTTATTTATTTATTTATTTTAACAAAAAAATCTCACGGATTACCACTTTAATGTCTGAGAATCACGACTAGAGACAAACCACAAAGAATGGATTTCTCTGCTGGGACACAAAACCAAACACTGTGTAGGTCACTAAAATACAGGGATACTACACATACTACACGTACTACACCTAGTACACATACTACACATACTACACGTACTACACTGGAACAATGAAATAAAAATCCAAAAAATAAGAAGCGGTGCTCGTCCTGTTGGTGTCCAGCGTTATGTTTCATGTCTCTACGTCGTGCGTGGTGTGGGGGTCCGTGGGGGGGCGGCCCCCGGCGTCCCCCGCCCCCCCCCCTTCTCCACAGTGCAGGGGAGGGGCGGGGCGGGAGGGGGAGGGGGGGGGTCTCCCCTCTCCCGCTTTGGGGGGGCTCTTCTTAGACTCCTCCCCCTGCGGCTCCAGGAAGGCCACCCGCTTCCCGTTGGGCCGCCCCTCGCCTGACTCCGCCTCCCGGGGGTCCGAGCAAAGCAGCGTGGCCCGCCCCCCCCAGCCTTGCCCCGGCCCCGCCCCCGCCCTGTCGCCGCGGCAACGGCAGGGCGTGAGGTAGAGGTAGAGCAGCACCAGCACGATGCTGACCACGCAGGACGCCAGCGTGGTGAAGGCCGTGTTGAAGTGCTCGCCGTTGCCGCGGCCGCCGCCCTCCTCCGACCCCGAGCCGGACCCGGCCACGCCCGAGCCGGGCCCGGACCCGGCCACGCCCGGGCCGCTCCCGACCGCCACTGTGACCTCCGGCGAGACCCCCTCCTCCTCCCCGGGGCGCCGCCCACGGGCCGCCACGCACGCGTATGTGCCGGAGTCCTGGACCAGCGCGCCCCGGATCTCCAGGGTGGCGTTGGGGAGGACGCGGAGCCGCCCGTCGGCGCCGCCCGGGTCAGACGAGCTCAGGACGCGGCCGGGGGCGAGCCAGAACACAGTGGGACCCCCCTGAACCGGAACCCCCAACCCCGGGCACGGAAGTTTGAGCCGATCGCCGGGCTCGATCTGATAAGCCCCTTCCCCAGGGAAGGGATCCTGAGCCTCCTGTAGGGTCCCCGTGCAGTCGGGCCGATGCCCCCTTCCGTCCTGACCCGGGGCGCAGGAGTACTCGGCGCTGAAGTCCAGCAGGGGGCGGTACTTCCTCCACACCCAGAACTCCAGCAGTGCCGACAGGGCGCAGTCGCACACCAAGGGGTTTCCCTGCAGGTAGATCCCTCCCTGCTGCTGGGGGGCCAGGCCCAGCAGGCTCTGCACCGGGACTCGGGTCACCCTGTTGAAGGACAGGTCCAGCAGGATGAGGCGGGCCGGCATCCCGGGCCCCCGGTAGAGTTCCAGGGGGAACGCCGTCAGCCTGTTCCCAGAGAGGTAGAGCCTCCGCAGGCCGGGGAGGCCGGCGAAGGCCCCCGGGTCCACACGGGCGATGCGGTTCTCAAACAGCAGCAGGACCTCCAGCCGGTCCAGCCCCGCGAACACGGAGCCCTCGAGGACCGCCAGCCGGTTGGACGACAGGTCCAGCCGCACCAGCGCCGGCGTCCGGGCGAAGGCGGCCGCCTCGATACGGCCGATGAGGTTCCGGCTGAGGACCAGTGTGGTGAGGCGGCCGGCGGGCGTGGCCATCCAGCCCAGCGGCAGCGCGTCCAGCTGGTTGTGGCTCAGGTCCAGCCGGGTGGCGTAGCCCGGGAGCTCAAAGGGCAACCGGGACAGATTGCTGCCGCTGCAGGAAATGATGTCACTGGCGCACAGGCAGCTGTGTGGGCAGGCGGCCAGGCCGGCGGGGCAGCGGAACCACACGGGGAAAAGCAGCAGCAGCAGCACAAGCAGGACCACACCTGGAACTGGGCGTGGAACCGGGCCTGGAAAGGGTCCTGGAGGCATGGTGGCCGCTCCTCGGGTTACACAGTCATGTTTCTGCCGGAGTCGTCTGCCGTCCTGAAGCCGACCAGAACCAGAACCAGAACCAAAACCAGAACCAGAACCGGTTGATTTATTGGACTGAGACCGTATCGTTGTGAAGATCGCTGCAGTGCTGTACAGAATATTTCTCGTTAAATAATTGGAAAAAATGAATTAAAGAAGTTGAGCCAAATTAATATTCAAAATACACAACGATTAAAATAAAGAGAAATATACAAAACACAAAAAAACAAACGATTCTATAACAATCTCATTTCAAGGTTGATATCTGGGGCAGCATGGGTATGAATGTGAATAAATATGAATATAATGAAGTACTTTATCTGATAAGGATCTGGGACTTAGATGTCCAGGGAACATTATTCTGTTTTGCATCAAAACATAAAGAAATAAATCCAATAATAATACAACAATAAAATAATACAATAATACTGACCAGCCGAAAGTATAGGGATGGAAATAAAATAATGATGACAAAATACCGTAGAACCTCCATCCATCCATTGGATTGAAAGTAATCAGAACCAAGCAAAAAATATCTGAACGTCAGTCAATCGATCAATCAGTCAGTGCATTCTTGCATTATTCATCTGGACTGGATTCCATGTTTTTAATATGGAATGTTTCAAATTCGTTGCTATTAGTAGCACCTGAAGTTTGATGATCTCTGGATAAGACATAAAGATCAATATATAAAGATCAATATACATAAAGATCTGTCTGGACCTGCCGGCTCTGGGTTCTCCGGACTCTCGGTGTATTTTCGGGTCCCTTGTGCTCTGTCCGGACCCCCGCTGCTCACTGTGCTCCGGGTTCTCTGGACACCTCGCCGCTCTGGAAACCCGGTTCTCCGGTGCCTTTGTGCGGACTCTGGAGCCCCGGTGCTGGAGGACACTCGGCGCGTTCCTCTGGAGCCCCGGTGCTCTGCCCCCCGCAGCTCTCCAGGCACACTCGGTGCTCCGTGGACACTTACTCCCCTGGATCCTCCTTTTCCCGGAGTCCCGACCCACGGTGCTCTGGACCCCCACGGAGCCTCGTGGTGGTCTGCAGCCGGTGCCTCGATGCTCTGTCCCCGCGGCTGCCGGCGACTCCGAGTGGAGCGACTCCCGGTGTGGGACCTGGAGCCCCCCCCGGGGGGGCTGGGCCGGGCGGGCGGGTGGGACTGTTATAAAACACCACAAGGTTTTGTTTTTTGTTTTTGAATTCAACTCATGAGGAAGCAAAATAAACCTTTCAAAGTTGAATCATCTTTGATCAATCGTATTGGTGTCGTTTTATATACAAACAGTACGTGCAGAAAATATATCAATAGATCTATGAATAAATTGCTGTTTTTGGCTCCATTGGCTTGTTGGTTTACTACTTTATTCTTTATTTTTTAGGTTAAATGTGATTTATATTTTTATGACGATGTCTTTGTTATGTTTCCCTCCTGGTGAATAAGGGTTAGAATTAGATAAACGTGTATTTTACTGCTCTCACCTCACGGCACTTTCTCCTCTCTGCAGGTTAATGATGCCACTGATTCTCTCTGCTCCACCTTGAGCTCATGTCTGGAGCCTGTGTCCACAATCCACCAGACCTGCTCCATCAACCCCGCCGCACCCTTGGCTGATTGACACCCTCCGGACAACGCGCACTGACCTCAGAGCAGCCGAGAGGAAATGGCACAAATCCAAAACAACTGAAGATGTTGCAAGCTACCAGACACTGCTGTCCTCCTCCTTCTCTTCCAGCATCACTGCTGCCAAGAAGGCCTTCTTCAACGATAGGATCAACGGTGCCACAGACACATGTAAGTTATTCTCCACCTTCAAGTCTCTGCTTTACCCTCCACCACCTCCTCCAGCTACTAACCTCACTGCTGACTGCCTTGCCTCCTTTTTTACTAACAAAGTGGCAGCCATCAGCAGCCAATTCACTAAACAACTTACTCACAACCTGTCTTCTCCAGCCCTGGGCTCATCGTTCCCTGGTTTCACCCCCCTCGCTGAAAGTGAGGTATCTAAACTACTAACATGTAGCCGTCCTACTACCTGTCCGCTAGATCCGATCCCATCTAACCTCCTTCAAGCCATATCACTGACTATCACCCCGGCAATCACACATGTGATTAATTCTTCCCTAACATCCGGCACTTTCCCTTCCGCTTTCAAAGCGGCTCGGGTCGCACCACTGCTCAAAAAACCTTCACTCGATCCCAATCAAGTAGGAAACTATCGGCCGGTCTCTCTCCTCCCATTCCTTTCCAAACCTTAGAGAGGGCGGTGTCTAGACAGGTTACAGAGTACCTGTCAAGAAACAACCTTCTTGATACACTTCAATCTGGCTTCAAAAGTGGTCACTCCACCGAAACAGCCCTGTTGTCTGTGACAGAGGCCTTAAAAACTGCTAGAGCTGCTGCCAAATCCTCGGTTCTCATTCTGCTTGACTTATCAGCTGCTTTTGACACTGTCAATCATTGCATACTCCTGTCCATACTCTCAAGCATGGGCATAACGGGCAGTGCACTTTCCTGGTTTGAATCTTACCTCACTGGGCGCTCGTTCAGTGTGACATGGCGAGGCCAGCTGTCTGTGCCTCACCACCTCACCACAGGGGGGCCCCAAGGCTCGGTGCTAGGACCCCTCCTCTTTGCCATATACACCACCTCACTGGGCCCCATCATCCGCTCGCATGGCTTTTCATATCACTGCTATGCGGATGATACTCAACTCTATCTGTCCTTCCCGCCCGACGACCCTACTGACTCGACGTGGATCTCGGATTGTCTCGCTGACATATCCACATGGATGAAGGATTATCATCTTCAACTAAATCTGGCGAAAACGGAACTGCTGGTCTTCCCGTCCAAACAAGGTATTTATAACAACATTGATATTAAAATTGACTCTCTATCTCTTGTTCCTACCAAGGCTGCAAGGAATCTTGGTGTCATTATTGATGACCAACTGACATTCTCGGACCATGTTGCCGCCGTCTCCCGGTCCTGCCGCTTCGCACTATTCAACATCCGAAAAGTCAGGCCGTACCTGACCCAATATGCCACTCAACTGCTGATACAAACCTTGGTGATGTCCCGTCTCGACTACTGCAACGCCCTCTTAACAGGCTTGAGGACTGTGCGGTGAAGCCACAGCAGATGATACAGAATGCGGCGGGCGACTGGTGTTCAACCAGCCAAAGAGGGCACATGTCACTCCGCTGCTCATCCAGCTCCACTGGTTACCTGTAGCAGCTTGGTTACCTGTAGCAGCTTGGTTACCTGTGGCCGCTTGGTTACCTGTAGCCGCTGGCATCAAGTTCAAGTCTCTGATGCTGGCCTACAGAGTGATTGCTGGGAATGCTCCATCTACTTTAATGCTCTTGTAAAAGCACATGTTACCCCCCGGATGCTGCGCTCATCGGCCATACAGCCACAGCAATCCAGGTTATTCTCATTTGTAGTTCCACGTTGGTGGAACGAGCTGCCAAAAATGATCAGAGCAGGGACCTCCCTCTGTCTTTAAGAAGCACTTGAAGACCCAGCTCTTCAGTGAGTACCTCCTCTCCTAACTTACAAGTACTTAGCACTACTTAGCAGTATTTATTGTTACACTAATGTCTCTGTCGCAATGTAGCTTGAATGTTATTCTCCCTTGTAAGTCGCTTTGGATAAAAGCGTCTGATAAATGATTAAATGTAAATGTAAATGTAATAATAATATGAAGTATGATAATAATGATGAAAAAAACAAAATGCAGTCCTTTAATAAAAATATTAAACCCTGTTTTGAGTCATCATTCCTCTGCGAATCATTTTCATCTTTCATCTTCTTTTCATTTCTTTATTCTCTTTCGATTCTTTGGAGAAATCCTCCAATAATCCTCAGATTTAAAGTCTCTTTCCGTTCCATAAACAATGCAACGTCTGCGCCCCCTGTCGGCCGCTGCTCGTCACTACAGCTCTCATCATTTGTTTAGCTATAATTTCTACATTTTATTACATATAATATTAATGATTTTACAATATATACTTTGTGGGTGAAAATATCATATATATATTTATATATATATATATATATTTATATATTGTAAAATATTATTTCCTTTTGTATGTATGTTTTAGTGCGGATGGAGTGTTACATTACTCAGTTCTTTATGACATTGACCTTCCTAACCACTAGGTGGCACTAGTTACTCTATATTGATGACTTCACCACAGTCAGTGGTCACGTTTTATTTCATAACTGAATATATTAATACATTTATATTGATATTCATTATGAATTATTAGTATTATTAGCTGTACCGTGCGCCCTCACAGCATGAGTGAGAGCATGTGTTGTGGTGTGTGACAAATGAAGATTCTTATTCTAATCATTATTGGATAGTAATAATAATCAAATAATTAAATAATAATAATAATGATAAAAAACAGTAGATTGAAAATATGAATAGAAAAAATACAAATATGAAAATGAAAATGAAAGTGGCAACACTGCAAAAAACCCTGAGGAGGATAAACCTGAAATGGAAAAATGAAAGTAGTGTAAAGAGTATAAATGAGAGTAATTGTGATTCTGACGTTTCAAAACCACTGTCGACCCTTTTGACTAGACACTGGACATGACTTGAAGTATGAGGTCGTATTACAATACAACATCATAATGAATATACTAGTACACAAACTTCCAGACTGTAAGTACTTTTTGCCGCATTGTGAAATGTGTTTTTGTTTTCAGTGCCTGTGTTTGTGTGTTTAGGTGTCTCTGTCCCTGCCTGTGTGGCCCCAGAGCCTGAGCGCACGATGTGCACGAGCACTGACAGCTGCACACACACACACACACACACACACACACACACACACACACACACACACACACACACGTGTATACACACACACACGTATACACACACACACACACACACACACACACACACACACACACACACACACACACACACACGTATACACACACACACGTATACACACACACACACACACACACACACACACACGTATACACACACACACGTATACACACACACAGGTATACACACACACACACACACACACACACGTATACACACACACACACACACACACACACGTATACACACACACACACACACACACACGTATACACACACACACACACACACACACACGTATACACACACACACACACACACACGTATACACACACACACACACACACACACACACACACACGTATACACACACACACACACACACACACGTATACACACACACACGTATACACACACACACACACACACACACACACACGTATACACACACACACGTATACACACACACACACACACACACACACACACACACACACACACACGTATACACACACACACGTATACACACACACACACACACACACACACACACACACACACACATACGTATGTACACACATGCGCGTACACACACACACACATACACACACACACGTGTACACACACACACACGTGTACACACACACACACACGTGTACACACACACACACACGTGTACACACACACACACACACGTCTACACACACACACTTGTACACACACACGTGTACACACACACACACGTGTACACACACACACACACGTGTACACACACACACACACACGTCTACACACACACACACACGTGTACACACACACACGTGTACACACACACACACACACACACGTGTACACACACACACACATACACGTGTACACACACACACACACGTGTACACACACACACACACACACGTCTACACACACACACACGTGTACACACACACACACATACACGTGTACACACACACACACGTACACACACACACGTGTACACACACACACACACGTACACACACACACACACGTGTACACACACACACACACGTACACACACACACACACACACGTGTACACACACACACACACACGTGTACACACACACACACACACGTGTGCACACACACACACACACACACGTGTACACACACACACACACGTACACACACACACACACACACGTACACACACACACACACGTACACACACACACACACGTGTACACACACACACACACGTACACACACACACACACACACGTGTACACACACACACACACACGTGTACACACACACACACACACACACACGTGTACACACACACACACACGTACACACACACACACACACGTACACACACACACACACGTATACACACACACGTATACACACACACACACACACACTCAGTGGACGTGGTCACTGAGCTCCTGGTGTAGTTGGCCCTCGTGTGTTGGGGGCGTGGCTGTGTGGACTGACAGGTCTCTGGTGCAGCCAGGTGGGCGTGGCTCTTGTGGGCGTCCGACTTCCTGGTGCTGCCCAGCTCCACCTTTTAGGAACATCAAGCCAAGAGTCTTTTTCAGGCGGAGGGTTGTGGCCCAAAGCAAGTGCTTGTTGTTGTGTTGTTGTTGTGTTGTTGCGTTGTTGATGTTGTGTTGATGTTTAATTGTTGTTGTGTTGTTGATGTTGTTGTGTTGTTGATGTTGTTGTTGTGTTGTTGTTGTGTTGTTTGTGTTGTTGTTGATGTTGTTGTGTTGTGTTGTTGATGTTGTTGTGTTGTTGTTGATGTTGTTGTTGTTGTTGTGTTGTTGTTGTGTTGTTGTTGTTGATGTTGTTGTGTTGTTGTTGATGTTGTTGTGTTGTTGATGTTGTTGTTGTGTTGTTGATGTTGTGTTGATGTTTAATTGTTGTTGTGTTGTTGATGTTGTTGTGTTGTTGTGTTGTTGATGTTGTTGTGTTGTTGATGTTGTGTTGATGTTTAATTGTTGTTTGTGTTGTTGATGTTGTTGTGTTGTTGATGTTGTCGATGTTGTTGTGTTGTTGATGTTGTTGTGTTGTTGATGTTGTTGTTGTGTTGTTGTTGTGTTGTTGTGTTGTTGTTGTTGTGTTGTTTGTGTTGTTGTTGATGTTGTTGTGTTGTGTTGTTGTGTTGTTGATGTTGTTGTGTTGTTGTTATGTTGTTGTTGTGTTGTTGATGTTGTGTTGATGTTTAATTGTTGTTGTGTTGTTGATGTTGTTGTGTTGTTGATGTTGTTGATGTTGTTGTGTTGTTGATGGTGTTGTTGTGTTGTTGTTGTTGTTGAGTTGGTGTTGTTGTTGTTGAGTTGGTGTTGTTGTTGTTGTGTGTTTTTATTTATTTTTTATTTTCAGTGAAATTAAATTCGGGGGGGGGGGGGGGGGGGGGGTTGTTGGTGACCGTTCGTTGACCTTTGAGGAGGCGGGGCCCAGCGGAGCTGCTGGGCCCCTTGGCCCCAGCAGCTCCGCTGGGCCCCGCTGGGCGTGGGGCCCCGTGTCGCTGGCGAGACAACGCAGCCGCTTTGTTCAATCTGCTCCACTCGTGTTGTCGCACGTGGTCCTTGTTTTTCTCCAGGGTCGGTTGGTGCACGTGCGTGTCTCTGGGTGGTGGAGGTGGAGGAGGTGGAGGAGGTGATGCTCATACAACACAGACTGTCGGGCTGTTTGGGTCCCCAGGGGCCCCCCCTCCTTTCATGAGCATGTGAATGTCAACAGCAGAGCACCCCCCCCCCCCCTCCAAAAAACACACACACTACACACACTACACAACACACACAACACACACTACACAACACCCACTACACTACACAACACACACTACACAACACACACAACACACACTACACTACACTACACAACACACACTACACAACACACACAACACACACAACACACACTACACTACACACACAACACACACTACACAACACACACAACACACACAACACACACTACACAACACCCACTACACTACACAACACACACTACACAACACACACAACACACACTACACACACAACACACACTACACAACACCCACTACACTACACAACACACACTACACACACAACACACACTACACAACACCCACTACACTACACAACACACACTACACAACACACACAACACACACTACACACACTACACTACACAACACACACAACACACACTACACAACACTACACAACACCCACTACACTACACAACACACACTACACAACACACACAACACACACAACACACACTACACTACACTACACAACACACACTACACAACACACACAACACACACAACACACACTACACTACACACACAACACACACTACACAACACACACAACACACACTACACAACACACACTACACTACACAACACACACTACACAACACACACAACACACACAACACACACTACACAACACTACACAACACACACTACACTACACAACACACACAACACACACAACACACACTACACAACACACACTACACTACACAACACACACTACACAACACACACAACACACACAACACACACTACACTACACACACTACACTACACAACACACACAACACACACTACACAACACACTCTACACTACACAACACACACTACACAACACACACAACACACACTACACAACACACACAACACACACAACACACACTACACAAACTACACAACACACACAACACACACAACACACACTACACAACACACACTACACTACACAACACACACTACACAACACACACAACACACACTACACACACTACACTACACACACTACACTACACACACAACACACACAACACACACTACACACACTACACAACACACACACACTACACTACACACACTACACACACAACACACACAACACACACTACACAACACACACTACACTACACAACACACACTACACAACACACACAACACACACTACACACACTACACTACACACACTACACTACACACACTACACTACACACACAACACACACAACACACACTACACAACACACACTACACTACACAACACACACTACACAACACACACAACACACACAACACACACTACACTACACAACACACACAACACACACAACACACACTACACAACACACACTACACTACACAACACACACTACACAACACACACTACACACACAACACACACTACACAACACACACTACACTACACAACACACACAACACACACAACACACACTACACAACACACACTACACTACACAACACACACTACACAACACACACAACACACACTACACACACTACACAACACACACAACACAACACACACTACACAACACACACAACACACACTACACACACTACACTACACACACTACACTACACAACACACACTACACAACACACACAACACACACTACACACACTACACTACACACACTACACTACACAACACACACTACACAACACACACAACACACACTACACACACTACACTACACACACTACACTACACAACACACACTACACAACACACACAACACACACTACACACACTACACTACACAACACACACTACACACACTACACAACACACACTACACACACCACACTACGCAACACACACTACACACACTACACAACACACACTACACACACTACACTACAATACACTACACACACTACACAACACACACTACACACACTACACAACACACACTACACAACACTCACTACACTACAAAACACACACTACACAACACACACTACACAACATAGACTACAAGACACAACACACAACATGCTACACAACATGCTACACAACAGGCTACACAACACGCTACACTACACGCTACACAACAGGCTACACAACAGGCTACACAACAGGCTACACAACACGCTACACAACAGGCTACACAACACGCTACACAACAGGCTACACAACACGCTACACAACAGGCTACACAACAGGCTACACAACAGGCTACGCAACACGCTACACAACAGGCTACACAACACGCTACACAACACGCTACGCAACACGCTACGCAACATGCTACACAACACGCTACGCAACATGCTACACAACACGCTACGCAACATGCTACACAACACGCTACACAACACGCTCCAGTAATTACCAGCGATGCATCAGAGCGGCAGAAGAATCTGGAAACTGGAAACAATGTGGAGGCCATTGTTGTTCTGTTGGCACAGGGGGCCACAGGGAGCAGGGGGGGCTCTTCATAACCTACTCACTTCTTTTTTCCCGAAAACTCAAAACAATTCGGTACAAATACGCAAATTCACTATAAAAAGAACGTAAAGAAAATGACATTGACCATAAATATGATTGATGTGATTGATGTGATTGATGTGATTGATATGATTGATGTGATTGATGTGATTGATATGATTGATGTGATTGATGTGATTGATATGATTGATGTGATTGATGTGATTGATATGATTGATGTGATTGATGTGATTGATGTGATTGATGTGATTGATATGATTGATATGATTGATGTGATTGATGTGATTGATGTGATTGATGTGATTGATGTGATTGATATGATTGATGTGATTGATGTGATTGATATGATTGATATGATTGATGTGATTGATGTGATTGATGTGATTGATGTGATTGATATGATTGATGTGATTGATGTGATTGATATGATTGATGTGATTGATATGATTGATGTGATTGATGTGATTGATGTGATTGATGTGATTGATGTGATTGATATGATTGATATCCAGCGGTTGGAAAGCCACTGCTTCTGTCTGCATTGTCTTTGCTTCCTGTTGATGGCGGCGCAGGAAGGAAGTGCCGCTTTTGGGGCATGTGTCACAATAAAGGTTTTAGAGTCGTGTGTTTCGTGCGTGCGTGGCCGACACCCCCCATTAAGACCATGCTCTGGACCACCAGGACCACCAGGACCACCAGGACTATGCTCTGGACCACCAGGACCACCAGGGTCCTGCTCCTCCTGCTTTCTTCTAGTTCTGTCCACAGATGTTCCACATCCATAACAACACAAACACCAGGAAGAGCAGCGTCATCATGCAGATGTGTCTGTTTTTGGGCAAGCGGTGGGAGGCGGGGCCAGGAGGCGGGGCCAGGAGGCGGTGAGGGTTCCAATCTGTCTGTACTAACCATAACAACATGCAGTATGAAGGCAAGACACTGGAACATCTGTCTATCTGTCTATCTGTCTGTCTGTCTATCTATCTGTCTATCTATCTATCTATCTGTCTATCTGTCTGTCTATCTATCTATCTGTCTCTGTCTGTCTGTCTATCCATCTATCTATCTGTCTGTCTATCTATCTGTCTGTCTGTCTATCCATCTATCTATCTGTCTGTCTATCTATTGTCTGTCTGTCTATCCATCTATCTATCTATCTGTCTCTGTCTGTCTGTCTGTCTGTCTATCCATCTATCTATCTGTCTGTCTATCTATCTGTCTATCTATCTGTCTGTCTGTCTAACTATCTGTCTATCCATCTATCTATCTGTCTGTCTATCTGTCTATCTATCTATCTATCTATCTATCTATCTATCTATCTGTCTGTCTGTCTATCCATCTATCTATCTGTATCTATCTGTCTATCTGTCTGTCTATCTGTCTGTCTGTCTGTCTGTCTGTCTGTCTGTCTGTCTGTCCCTCAAAAAGATAAAAACCTCTTATTGGCGTCATCAGCAAATCAATAATAAATCGTACACGTTGCAGCCGCCTGCAGTAAACCCTGCACCCCTCACAATGCAGACGGCAACGGGCCAGGGAAGGGCCCCCGGCCACGTGTTGGCCAGCCACCTTAGTTACGTAACCTGCACAGCGCTGGGTCGCTGCCGGTCCCAGTTTTTATATTAATCCTAATAATCCCAGTCAGAGACGGGACGGACACACTTCCTGTTTGTGTTTGGGACCCAAGTCTGGACGTGGGGAAACCCCCGACCCCCGACCAACCAACACAACTTAAAGTGGCAATCCGTGCGGTTGCTTCATTTCCAAAAAATCCCTGTATTGTATACTTTATTCAGCCGTCTCTCGTTAAGAAACAGGCATTCGCTGTATTTGCGTTCTGCGTGTGCTGTTTCCATTGTTTGGTGGCAGGGTCCGCCGCGCCTTTCGCGGAAAGAACGCATCAGGAATCAGGGACAAAATAAAATGATGTCCGCCATTCCTGCAAAAGATACTACACCTCTCCACTCCTGCTGCTGGGTGGTGTTCGCTCGTGAAACCCGCTTCTGATCTTTAAACTTATCTTAATCACCTGAACATCTCCCTCCCTGCGTCCGTTCAAACATTAACTTGGAAACAAAATGATGTGACGTGCTTTCAATTGTGTTTCTTTCTGTGCATCTCGATGGAACCGGGTTCCCGATGACCCCGGGGGTCCATTCTTACAACGGACGGCATCCGGTTCCACTGTTATGCAGACGACACCCAAATCCACCTTCCGCCGAAAAGGGTAAAGATGCAAACTCTTCAAAGCGGCCGTTGGACATCGAGGACGTCCGGGCTGGGACGCCAGGAATGTCTTCAACATTGATATGATATTTATAAGATATTTGGACTCCGTGGTGCCTTCGTTGACCCTCAGATGGACCCGTGCTGCTTGTATCGCTGGAGAACATCAGGGTGCGATAGCAAGCACTGATTTTAAATGGGATGAACAGACTCGTTTCTATCGAACTTCAAGTCCTTTTTTTTTTTATCACTGAGTGACTTGGAAAGGGTTCCCACTTGACCGCTGCAGTGCCCTCTGTGCTGGTGTGAACAGACACCCTCCCCCTTTTAGGATTTGAACATTTCATTGTTTTCCTACAAACCATGACAACCTGTCCACCTTTCCTTCTGCCCTGTCACGCCCGCACGTCCCGTCCGGGTCACTCGGCCCCGCTGACCACCTGCTTCTGGTCGTCCCGAGACCGATGACCAAGACCGCAGGGGGGCTGCGCCTTGGCAGTCGTAGCCCCCAAACTCTCAGACGTATTCCTTGGCTTTTAACTCTGTATGAGAGTTGGCTTTCTTCTTCTCATGCTCTTGTCAGGCATAGTTCTCTAATTTCATAGGAGCTAGGCTAGTCGAACCCATCTGCAGCCATGCATGCAGCTCACACAGCGTGATATGTCGGAAGACGTATTTCCCTAATTCCAGAGAGCTAGGCTAGTTGAACCCATCTGCATAAGAACTGAGATTGGTTTCTTTCGCAGTTGAACTTCTGGAGGTGGTTAAACTTCCTAGTGGTAAAATCAACGAGTTCTGAAACTCCTTGAACGCAGCGTGTATCCCAGGAACCCGATGCAGCTCCCCCCAGTGCATTGTGGGTACTGTATCTCCTCTCTGGTGCCTGCTATTTCTGCTGCTCCATCTATGAAAATATGTTTCTATTTTGGGAAAGCGGGCCCCGGACCCCGTGATGCGGGTCGTTCGGTGGGAGTTACTACTCCACCTCCTCCACCTCCTCCAACCCTGTTACTCGATGTCACGCTGCCCCACGGCTTCACACCACTCATCAGAAATGCAGCGGGCGGGGCTCAAACCAGTATGGTTTGGTCCATCCATCATCCATACATGGATGATGGATGGATGGATGGATGGATCCATTGGTTGGATGAAGAACCAGTATATCTACTGGTTGGATGACTGGTTATGGTGAGTCGCCTGGAAGAGCACTTCCCGGCGGCTCTTCAGCACCAACTGGGTTATCTCCTCTCCTGTCACGGCTCACTCTATAAAAACTCTCTGAACAACCAGTACATCTACTGGTTGGATGAGGAACCAGTACATCTACTGGCTGGATGAGGAACCAGTACATCTACTGGTTGGATGAGGAACCAGTACATCTACTGGTTGGATGAGGAACCAGTACATCTTCTGGTTGGATGAGGAACCAGTACATCTACTGGTTGGATGAGGAACCAGTACATCTACTGGTTGGATGAGGAACCAGTACATGTACAGGTTGGATGAGAAACCAGTTCATCCACTGGTTGGATATGGAACCAGTATATTGACTAGTTGGATGAGGAACCAATACATCTACAGGCTGGATGAGAAAAACTACACCCACTGGTTGGATGAGGAACCAGTTCATCTACTAGTTGGATGAGGAACCAGTACATTGAATGGTTGGATGAAGAATCAGTACATCTCCTGGCTTTATGAGAAACCAATACATCTACTGGTTGGATGAGGAACCAGTACACTTACTGGTTGGATGAGAAACCAGTACATCTACTAGTTGGATGAAGAACCAATACATCTACTGGTTGTATGAGGAACCAGTACATTTACAGGTTGGATGAGGAACCAGTAGATCTACTAGTTGGATGAAGAACCAATACATCTACTGGTTGTATGAGGAACCAGTACATTTACAGGTTGGATGAGGAACCAGTACATTTACAGGTTGGATGAGGAACCAGTACATTTCTGGTTGGATGAGGAAAAAAAGTACATCCACTGGTTGGGTGAGGAACCAGTACACTGACTGGATGGATGAAGAACCAGTTCATCTACTAGTTGGATGATGGACAAGTACATCTACTTGTTGGATGAGGATCATGTATATCTACAGGTCTTTGAAAGGGGGCTGGGGCACCGAACAACCCGAACAGAAGTGTGCAAAAGTGGTAGAAGCCAAACGACGTGGAGAACACTGGTTTTTCCTTGGACTCCTGAGACAAGGGAATCTGCCAGTCGCCCTTGGTTAAATCTAGTGTCGCAAAAAAAACAGCTGTACCTAACCCGTTGAGAAGTTCATCGACCCGGGGCATTGGGTTGGCATCGCACTTGGACACAGCGTTCACCCTACGGTAGTCCACGCGGAACCAGACTGATCCATCGGGCTTACCCACCAGCACGATGGGACTAGACCAGTCACTTGTGGAGTCCTCTATTACGCCCATCTCCAGCATGGCCTCGAATTCCCCGCACCTTCCACCCCGGGTCGTCTCCCCATGGTGGTGTATGAGGGACATGAGGCCTGGCAGGAAGGAGAAAACATCAGAGAAGCGACGCTGAAGTGCAGCTACGTCCGCCCTCTGGGACGGAGAGAGATGGTCACTTAACAGGGCCGCGGTACGATCGGCCGCTTTTTGAACCTCCGGCCCCGACTCATCCCGCTCAATGACCGTTGTGACCAGAGCCACAGATGCCAAGTAACTTGCAGAGTTCCCGAAGTGTACATGACACAAAGGTAATTCCCTGGTCGGTCAGGATTTCCTTTGAAATCCCGACTCAAACAACGCCTGCGCCTCACTTTTAGCAGTAATACTGCGCAGGGGCACTGCTTCTGGGACCGGGTTGCATAATCCTCTAGGACTAACACAAAACAATACCCGCAGGCACTGCGGTCTAACGGCCCGATGAGGTCCATAGCGAGTCTTTCGAACCGGACCTCGACTAGGGGGAGGGGCCTCAACGGTGCTCTTGGCCAGAGGGTTGACTAACTGGCACTCAGGACAGACAGCGCGCCATTTACGCACATCTGCCCAAATGCCCGGCCAATAGAAGCAGGTCGTTATCCGCTGTCGTGTTTTCTCGTGACCAGGTGACCGGGCATCGGGTTATGGTGAGTCTTCAGCACCAACTGGGTTATCTCATCTCCTGTCTGAGTGTCACGGCTCACTCGATAAAAACTCTCTGAAGAACCAGTACATCTACTGGCTGGATGAGGAACCAGTACATCTACTGGCTGGATGAGGAACCAGTACATCTACTGGCTGGATGAGGAACCAGTACATCTACTGGCTGGATGAGGAACCAGTACATCTACTGGTTGGATGAGGAACAAGTACTTCATCAGGCTGGATGATCAAACAGTACATCTACTGGCTGGATGAGGAACCAGTACATCTACTGGTTGGATGAGGAACCAGTACATCTACTGGCTGGATGAGGAACCAGTACATCTACTGGTTGGATGAGGAACCAGTACATCTACTGGTTGGATGAGGAACAAGTACTTCATCAGGCTGGATGATCAAACAGTACATCTATTGGTTGAATGAGGAACCACTACTTTCCTTCTGCATTCCTCCCTGGTCTCCTTCCTGGTCTCCTAGCTGGTCTCCTTCCTGGTCTCCTAGCTGGTTTCATTTCTGGTCTCCTAGCTAGTCTCCTTCCTGGTCTCCTCACTGGTTTCCTAGCTGCTTTCCTTCCTGGTCTCCTAGCTGCTCTCCTTCCCGGTCTCCTAGCTGGTCTTCTTCCTGGTCTCCTAGCTGGTCTCTTAGCCGGTCTCCTTCCTCGTTTCCTTCCGGGTCTCCTTCCTAGTCTCCTAGCTGATCTCCTTCCGGGTCTCCTTCCTTGTCTCCTAGCTTGTCTCCTAGCTGCTTTCCGCCCTGGTCTCCTAGCTGGTCTCCTTCCTGGTCTCCAAGCTGGTCTCCATCCTGGTGTCCTTCCTGGTGTCCTTCCTGGTCTCCTTCCTGGTCTCCTAGCTGGTCTCTTTACTGGTCTCCTAGCTGATCTCCTTTCTGGTCTCCTTGCTGGTCTCCTTCCTGGTCTGCTTCCTGGTCTCCTACCTGGTCTCCTTCCTGGTCTCCCAGATGGTCTCCTTCCTGGTCTTCTTCCTGGTCTCCTAGCTGCTTTTCTTCCTGGTCTCCTAGCTGGTTTCTTCCTAGTCTCCAAGCTGGTCTTCTTCCTCGTCTCCTTCCTGGTCTCCTAGCTGGTTTCTTCCTAGTCTCCTAGCTGGTCTTTTTCCTGGTCTCCTTCCTGGTCTCCCAGCTGGTCTCCTTCCTGGTCTCCTAGCTGGTCTCCTTCCTGGTCTCCTTCCTGGTCTCCTAGCTGGTCTCCTTCCTGGTGTCCTTCCTGTTCTCCTTCCTGGTCTCCTAGCTGGTCTCCTTCCTGGTCTCTGCCTGGTCTCCTAGCTGGTCTCCTAGCTGGTCTCCTTCCTGGTCTTCTAGCTGGTCTCCTAGCTGGTCTCCTAGCTGGTCTCCTTCCTGGTCTCCTTCATTCTCCTTCCTGGTCTCCTAGCTGGTCTCCTAGCTGGTCTCCTAGATGGTCTCCTAGATGGTCTCCTTCCTGGTCTCCTTCCTGGTCTCCTTCCTGGTCTCCTAGCTGGTCTCCTTCCTGGTCTCCTTCCTGGTCTCCTAGCTGGTCTCCTTCCTGGTCTCCTAGATGGTCTCCTAGCTGGTCTCCTTCCTGGTCTCCTAGCTGGTCTCCTTCCTGGTCTCCTAGCTGGTCTCCTTCCTGGTGTTCTTCCTGTTCTCCTTCCTGGTCTCCTTCCTGGTCTCCTTCCTGGTCTCCTAGATGGTCTCCTAGCTGGTCTCCTTCCTGGTCTCCTAGCTGGTCTCCTTCCTGGTCTCCTCGCTGGTCTCCTTCCTGGTCTCCTTCCTGGTCTCCTAGCTGGTCTCCTAGCTGGTCTCCTAGCTGGTCTCCTTCCTGGTCTCCTTCCTGGTCTCCTTCCTGGTCTCCTTCCTGGTCTCATAGCTGGTCTCCTTCCTGGTCTCCTAGATGGTCTCCTTCCTGGTCTCCTTCCTGGTCTCCTTCCTGGTCTCCTAGCTGGTCTCCTTCCTGGTCTCCTTCCTGGTCTCCTAGCTGGTCTCCTTCCTGGTCTCCTAGCTGGTCTCCTTCCTGGTCTCCTAGCTGGTCTCCTAGCTGGTCCCCTTCCTGGTCTCCTAGCTGGTCTCCTTCCTGGTCTCCTTCCTGGTCTCCTTCCTGGTCTCCTAGCTGGTCTCCTAGCTGGTCTCCTAGCTGGTCTCCTTCCTGGTCTCCTTGCTGGTCTCCTAGCTGGTCTCCTTCCTGGTCTCCTAGCTGGTCTCCTAGCTGGTCTCCTTCCTGGTCTCCTAGCTGGTCTCCTTCCTGGTCTCCTTCCTGGTCTCCTCGCTGGTCTCCTTCCTGGTCTCCTTCCTGGTCTCCTAGCTGGTCTCCTAGCTGGTCTCCTAGCTGGTCTCCTTCCTGGTCTCCTAGCTGGTCTCCTTCCTGGTCTCCTAGCTGGTCTCCTAGCTGGTCTCCTTCCTGGTCTCCTTCCTGGTCTCCTTCCTGGTCTCCTAGCTGGTCTCCTTCCTGGTCTCCTAGCTGGTCTCCTAGCTGGTCTCCTAGCTGGTCTCCTAGCTGGTCTCCTTCCTGGTCTCCTTCCTGGTCTCCTAGCTGGTCTCCTTCCTGGTCTCCTTCCTGGTCTCCTAGCTGGTCTCCTAGCTGGTCTCCTTCCTGGTCTCCTTCCTGGTCTCCTTCCTGGTCTCCTTCCTGGTCTCCTAGCTGGTCTCCTAGCTGGTCTCCTTCCTGGTCTCCTAGCTGGTCTCCTTCCTGGTCTCCTAGCTGGTCTCCTAGCTGGTCTCCTTCCTGGTCTCCTCGCTGGTCTCCTTCCTGGTCTCCTTCCTGGTCTCCTAGCTGGTCTCCTTGCTGGTCTCCTTCCTGGTCTCCTTGCTGGTCTCCTTCCTGGTCTCCTAGCTGGTCTCCTTCCTGGTCTCCTAGCTGGTCTCCTAGCTGGTCTCCTAGCTGGTCTCCTCGCTGGTCTCCTTCCTGGTCTCCTTGCTGGTCTCCTAGCTGGTCTCCTTCCTGGTCTCCTAGCTGGTCTCCTTCCTGGTCTCCTAGCTGGTCTCCTAGCTGGTCCCCTTCCTGGTCTCCTAGCTGGTCTCCTTCCTGGTCTCCTTCCTGGTCTCCTTCCTGGTCTCCTAGCTGGTCTCCTAGCTGGTCTCCTAGCTGGTCTCCTTCCTGGTCTCCTTGCTGGTCTCCTAGCTGGTCTCCTTCCTGGTCTCCTAGCTGGTCTCCTAGCTGGTCTCCTTCCTGGTCTCCTAGCTGGTCTCCTTCCTGGTCTCCTTCCTGGTCTCCTCGCTGGTCTCCTTCCTGGTCTCCTTCCTGGTCTCCTAGCTGGTCTCCTAGCTGGTCTCCTAGCTGGTCTCCTTCCTGGTCTCCTAGCTGGTCTCCTTCCTGGTCTCCTAGCTGGTCTCCTAGCTGGTCTCCTTCCTGGTCTCCTTCCTGGTCTCCTTCCTGGTCTCCTAGCTGGTCTCCTTCCTGGTCTCCTAGCTGGTCTCCTAGCTGGTCTCCTAGCTGGTCTCCTAGCTGGTCTCCTTCCTGGTCTCCTTCCTGGTCTCCTAGCTGGTCTCCTTCCTGGTCTCCTTCCTGGTCTCCTAGCTGGTCTCCTAGCTGGTCTCCTTCCTGGTCTCCTTCCTGGTCTCCTTCCTGGTCTCCTTCCTGGTCTCCTAGCTGGTCTCCTAGCTGGTCTCCTTCCTGGTCTCCTAGCTGGTCTCCTTCCTGGTCTCCTAGCTGGTCTCCTAGCTGGTCTCCTTCCTGGTCTCCTCGCTGGTCTCCTTCCTGGTCTCCTTCCTGGTCTCCTAGCTGGTCTCCTTGCTGGTCTCCTTCCTGGTCTCCTTGCTGGTCTCCTTCCTGGTCTCCTAGCTGGTCTCCTTCCTGGTCTCCTAGCTGGTCTCCTAGCTGGTCTCCTAGCTGGTCTCCTCGCTGGTCTCCTTCCTGGTCTCCTTGCTGGTCTCCTAGCTGGTCTCCTTCCTGGTCTCCTAGCTGGTCTCCTTCCTGGTCTCCTAGCTGGTCTCCTAGCTGGTCCCCTTCCTGGTCTCCTAGCTGGTCTCCTTCCTGGTCTCCTTCCTGGTCTCCTTCCTGGTCTCCTAGCTGGTCTCCTAGCTGGTCTCCTAGCTGGTCTCCTTCCTGGTCTCCTTGCTGGTCTCCTAGCTGGTCTCCTTCCTGGTCTCCTAGCTGGTCTCCTAGCTGGTCTCCTTCCTGGTCTCCTAGCTGGTCTCCTTCCTGGTCTCCTTCCTGGTCTCCTCGCTGGTCTCCTTCCTGGTCTCCTTCCTGGTCTCCTAGCTGGTCTCCTAGCTGGTCTCCTAGCTGGTCTCCTTCCTGGTCTCCTAGCTGGTCTCCTTCCTGGTCTCCTAGCTGGTCTCCTAGCTGGTCTCCTTCCTGGTCTCCTTCCTGGTCTCCTTCCTGGTCTCCTAGCTGGTCTCCTTCCTGGTCTCCTAGCTGGTCTCCTAGCTGGTCTCCTAGCTGGTCTCCTAGCTGGTCTCCTTCCTGGTCTCCTTCCTGGTCTCCTTCCTGGTCTCCTAGCTGGTCTCCTTCCTGGTCTCCTAGCTGGTCTCCTTCCTGGTCTCCTTGCTGGTCTCCTTCCTGGTCTCCTAGCTGGTCTCCTTCCTGGTCTCCTAGCTGGTCTCCTAGCTGGTCTCCTCGCTGGTCTCCTTCCTGGTCTCCTTGCTGGTCTCCTAGCTGGTCTCCTTCCTGGTCTCCTAGCTGGTCTCCTTCCTGGTCTCCTAGCTGGTCTCCTAGCTGGTCCCCTTCCTGGTCTCCTAGCTGGTCTCCTTCCTGGTCTCCTTCCTGGTCTCCTTCCTGGTCTCCTAGCTGGTCTCCTAGCTGGTCTCCTAGCTGGTCTCCTTCCTGGTCTCCTTGCTGGTCTCCTAGCTGGTCTCCTTCCTGGTCTCCTAGCTGGTCTCCTAGCTGGTCTCCTTCCTGGTCTCCTTCCTGGTCTCCTTCCTGGTCTCCTCGCTGGTCTCCTTCCTGGTCTCCTTCCTGGTCTCCTAGCTGGTCTCCTAGCTGGTCTCCTAGCTGGTCTCCTTCCTGGTCTCCTAGCTGGTCTCCTTCCTGGTCTCCTAGCTGGTCTCCTAGCTGGTCTCCTTCCTGGTCTCCTTCCTGGTCTCCTTCCTGGTCTCCTAGCTGGTCTCCTTCCTGGTCTCCTAGCTGGTCTCCTAGCTGGTCTCCTAGCTGGTCTCCTAGCTGGTCTCCTTCCTGGTCTCCTTCCTGGTCTCCTAGCTGGTCTCCTTCCTGGTCTCCTTCCTGGTCTCCTAGCTGGTCTCCTAGCTGGTCTCCTTCCTGGTCTCCTTCCTGGTCTCCTTCCTGGTCTCCTAGCTGGTCTCCTAGCTGGTCTCCTTCCTGGTCTCCTAGCTGGTCTCCTTCCTGGTCTCCTAGCTGGTCTCCTAGCTGGTCTCCTTCCTGGTCTCCTCGCTGGTCTCCTTCCTGGTCTCCTTCCTGGTCTCCTAGCTGGTCTCCTTGCTGGTCTCCTTCCTGGTCTCCTTGCTGGTCTCCTTCCTGGTCTCCTAGCTGGTCTCCTTCCTGGTCTCCTAGCTGGTCTCCTAGCTGGTCTCCTAGCTGGTCTCCTCGCTGGTCTCCTTCCTGGTCTCCTTGCTGGTCTCCTTCCTGGTCTCCTTCCTGGTCTCCTAGCTGGTCTCCTAGCTGGTCTCCTTCCTGGTCTCCTTCCTGGTCTCCTTCCTGGTCTCCTAGCTGGTCTCCTAGCTGGTCTCCTTCCTGGTCTCCTTCCTGGTCTCCTAGCTGGTCTCCTAGCTGGTCTCCTTCCTGGTCTCCTTGCTGGTCTCCTTCCTGGCTCCCTGGCCGCTCTCTGGTGTAACCTGACGCCGCAGGAGGTGCCTCCTCACGGGGGATGGTGGAAATTTCCACTGAGCCCCGCGGTGGAAGGGGAAGGGGCTGCGGCTCCGTGTCCGGGTCCGCCAGTCTCCTCCCGACCCCGCGCAGCGCGATTAGGTAGGACTGCTCCTTATTACACACGATTAAACACGATCACACACGATCGGATCCGATGCGACCTGATGGAACGTGGCTTTATCCAGGGTGTGGCCCCCCGCGCGGTGTGTCCGGGGGAAGTTGCTTTTATTCATGGTCGCAATGAGGAACTCCGCCTCGCGCACCGCGTCTTCATGTCACGCGGGGCATTTGTTGTTGTTGTTTTTATTATTATTATTGTTGTTGTTGTTGTTGTTGTTGTTGTTGTTGTTGTTGTTGTTCCGTTGTGCCGCCCACCCACCGTGTTCAGCCTCGTGGTGCTGGTTCCATTCCTCCTTTTATTTTCTTTGCAATGTTTTTAGAAACATTATATTTTGGTGAATATGATGTTTTATACAGAGAAAGAGTGTGTGTGTGTGTGTGTGTGTGTGTGTGTGTGTGTGTGTGTGTGTGTGTGTGTGTGTGTGTGTGTGTGTGTGTGTGTGTGTGCGTCCGCTAAGTTGCACAAAGCGGAATCAGAACGTGCACATGAAGTTTTAAATGGTTGAACTGGATTCGTGTGAGTTTAATAGGATGATGTGTATTACTTTGGTGTGTGTGTGTGTGTGTGTGTTTGTGTGTGTGTGTGTACATATATACACACTAGATTTTGTGTGCGTTGTGTGTGTGATACTTTTCAGTGAATGTGTCAGTCACGAAAGTACTTTGCTGTCGTCCTTAAATACACTTTTCAATCATCTGTAACAGTATCTGTGTTCATGACTGACTTTGTTCTCCTCTGAATATCTTTACTTTCACTCTTTGCTTTTGAAATATCTCGAACTTTTACACGATTAGGTTGCTCCAGACCTGGGTTGCCAGGTCTGCCAGTGTCAGCCTCTGTGGCAGCCCGTCCTCTCTGGGTTGCCAGGTCTTCCGCCTCTGTCAGCAGCCTTACCTCTCTGGGTTGCCAGGTCTGGTGGTGTCTTTCCACAGCCCGTCCTCTCTGGGTTGCCAGGTCTGGTGGTGTCGGCTCTCATCTCATCTCGTATAAATCCTTGTGGCTCCAAACATGCAGGTACTGGAATGCTGGTGCACGTGTCGAGCGAGCGTGCACATACGTCACGTGTGTGAACGTATTTCAGGAGCGTGCACGTACGCCAGGAGCAGCAACATATTTGACCCTGCACACCTGTTACTGGAAGGGTGGTGTCGGCGCCGTCTCTCATTGGCCGTTGGGGTGAGCGGGAGTCACAGATGTGGGTCGGCTTAATGGACCCCCTGGTGGTGGGGCCCCATGGTGGTGGGGCCCCATGGTGGTGGGGCCCCCTGGTGGTGGGGGGGGCCCACCCCCTGAGCATGTTGGGGCCCCTTTGGGGCCGGTCGGAGGCCAGAGAGAGATATTAATAACACAACGGCAGAAATAGTCGGACAAGGTGAGAAGATTTGAGACGTTTCCAAAACAGGAGGAAGAACGAGAAGACAAAGCAGAAGCTGTTTAAGTCCCAAACGTTACGTAAGTCTGAAGTTATTATAGTAATAAGTTATTACTATTATAAGTTATTACTATAATAACTTATTCTAGTAATAAGTTAGTACTATAATGAGTTATTATAGTTATACCTCATTATAGTAATAACTTATAATAATAACTTATTTCTATTATAAGTTATTACTAGAATAACTTATTACTATAATAAGTTAACTTATTATAGTAATAAGTTATTACTATAATAAGTTATTATAGTAATAAGTTATTACTATAATGAGTTGTTATAGTTATAACTCATAGTAATAACTTATTCCAGTAATAAGTTATTACTATAATAAGTTATTATAGTAATAACTTATTACTGGGATAAGTTATTACTATAATGAGTTATAACTATAATAACTCATTATAGTAATAACTTATTACTATAAAACGTATTATAGTAATAAGTTATTATAGTAATAAGTTATTACTATAATGAGTTATTATAGTTATAACTCATTATAGTAATAACTTATAATAATAACTTATTTCTATTATAAGTTATTACTAGAATAACTTATTACTATAATAAGTTAACTTATTATAGTAATAAGTTATTATAGTAATAAGTTATTACTATAATGAGTTATTATAGTTATAACTCATAGTAATAACTTATTCCAGTAAAAAGTTATTACTATAATAAGTTATTATAGTAATAAGTTATTACTATAATGAGTTATTATAGTTATAACTCATTATAGTAATAACTTATCCCAGTAATAAGTTATTACTATAATAAGTTATCTTATTATAGTGATAAGTTATTCTAGTAATAACAATGTATACTCTCACTTCAGTAAAAATACATATATAATATATTTCGTATTGACTGTGACACAAAATTGAATGTTTATTGTAAAACCCGAAAAGGCCATCAAACTGAATGTTATAGATGGATGGAGGTAATAAATGGTTGCAGGTCATATATTGATCCAAATTATAGATGGATGCAGGTTATAGATGGATGCAGGTTATAGATGGATACAGGTTATAGATGGATGCAGGTTATAGATGGATGCAGGTTATAGATGGATGCAGGTTATAGATGGATATGGGTTATAGATGGATCCAGGTTATAGATGGATGCAGGTTATAGATGGATACAGGTTATAGATGGATGCAGGTTATAGATGGATCCAGGTTATAGATGGATGCAGGATATAGATGGATACAGGTTATAGATGGATACAGGTTATAGATGCATACAGGTTATAGATGCATACAGGTTATAGATGGATGAAGGTTATAGATGGATGCAAATTATAGATGGATGCAGATTATTGATGTATGCAGGGCGTGGATGGATGTAGGTTATAGATGGATACAGGTTATAGATGGATACAGGTTATAGATGCATACAGGTTATAGATGGATCCAGGTTATAGATGGATCCAGGTTATAGATGGATGCAGGTTATAGATGGATCCAGGTTATAGATGGATCCAGGTTATAGATGGATGCAGGTTATAGATGAATGCAGGTTATAGATGGATACAGGTTATAAGTGGATGCAGGTTATAAATGGATGCAGGTTATAGATGGATGCAGGTTATAAATGGATACAGGTTATAGATGGATGCAGGTTATAAATGGATACAGGTTATAGATGGATGCAGGTTATAGATGGATGCAGGTTATAGTTGGATGCAGGTTATAGATGCATACAAAGTTATAGATGGATGCAGGTTATAGATGGATGCGGGTTATAGATGGATGCAGATTATTGATGTATGCAGGGCGTGGATGGATGCAGGTTTTAGATGGATACAGGTTATAGATGGATACAGGTTATAGATTGATGCAGGTTATAGATCGATGCAGATTATTGATGTATGCAGGGCGTGGATGGATGCAGGTTATCGATGGATGCAGGTTATAGATGGATGCGGGTTATAGATGGATACGGGTTATAGATAGATGCAGGTTATAGATGGATGCAGGTTATAGATGGATACGGGTTATAGATAGATGCAGGTTATAGATGGATGCAGGTTATAGATGGATACAGGTTATAGATGGATACAGGTTATAGATGCATACAGGTTATAGATGGATACAGGTTATAGGTGGATGCAGGTTATAGATAGATGCAGGTTATAGATAGATGCAGGTTATAGATGCATACATGTTATAGGTGGATGCAGGTTATAGATTGAGGCAGATTATTGATGTATGCAGGGTGTGGATGGATGCAGGTTATAGATGGATACAGGTTATAGATGGATACAGGTTATAGATGGATGCAGGTTATAGATGGATACAGGTTATAGATGCAGACAGGTTATAGATGGATGCAGGTTATAGATGGATACAGGTTATAGATGCAGACAGGTTATAGATGGATACAGGTTATAGATGGATACAGGTTATAGATGCAGACAGGTTATAGATGGATGCAGGTTATAGGTGGATGCAGGTTATAGATAGATACAGGTTATAGATAGATGCAGGTTATAGATGATGCAGGTTATTGATGGATGCAGGTTATAGGTGGATGCAGGTTATAGATAGATACAGGTTATAGATGGATGCAGGTTATAGATTGATGCAGGTTATAGATGGATGCAAATTATAGATGGATGCAGATTATTGATGTATGCAGGGCGTGGATGCATACAGGTTATAGATGGATACAGGTTATAGATGGATACAGGTTATAGATGGATCCAGGTTATAGATGGATGCAGGTTATAGATGGATGCAGGTTATAGATGGATACAGGTTATAGATGGATGCAGGTTATAGATGGATACAGGTTATAAGTGGATGCAGGTTATAAATGGATGCAGGTTATAGATGGATGCAGGTTATAAATGGATACAGGTTATAGATGGATGCAGGTTATAAATGGATACAGGTTATAGATGGATGCAGGTTATAGATGGATGCAGGTTATAAATGGATGCAGGTTATAGATGTATACAGGTTATAAATGGATACAGGTTATAGATGGATGCAGGTTATAAATGGATGCAGGTTATAAATGGATACAGGTTATAGATGGATGCAGGTTATAGATGTATACAGGTTATAGATGGATACAGGTTATAGGTGGATGCAGGTTATAGATAGATGCAGGTTATAGATAGATGCAGGTTATAGATGCATACATGTTATAGGTGGATGCAGGTTATAGATTGAGGCAGATTATTGATGTATGCAGGGTGTGGATGGATGCAGGTTATAGATGGATGCAGGTTATAGATGGATACAGGTTATAGATGGATGCAGGTTATAGATGGATACAGGTTATAGATGCAGACAGGTTATAGATGGATGCAGGTTATAGATGGATACAGGTTATAGATGCAGACAGGTTATAGATGGATACAGGTTATAGATGGATACAGGTTATAAATGCAGACAGGTTATAGATGGATGCAGGTTATAGGTGGATGCAGGCTATAGATAGATACAGGTTATAGATGGATGCAGGTTATAGATTGATGCAGGTTATAGATGGATGCAAATTATAGATGGATGCAGATTATTGATGTATGCAGGGCGTGGATGGATGTAGGTTATAGATGGATACAGGTTATAGATGGATACAGGTTATAGATGGATCCAGGTTATAGATGGATGCAGGTTATAGATGGATGCAGGTTATAGATGGATACAGGTTATAGATGGATGCAGGTTATAGATGGATACAGGTTATAAGTGGATGCAGGTTATAAATGGATGCAGGTTATAGATGGATGCAGGTTATAAATGGATACAGGTTATAGATGGATGCAGGTTATAAATGGATACAGGTTATAGATGGATGCAGGTTATAGATGGATGCAGGTTATAAATGGATGCAGGTTATAGATGTATACAGGTTATAAATGGATACAGGTTATAGATGGATGCAGGTTATAAATGGATGCAGGTTATAAATGGATACAGGTTATAGATGGATGCAGGTTATAGATGTATACAGGTTATAGATGGATACAGGTTATAGGTGGATGCAGGTTATAGATAGATGCAGGTTATAGATAGATGCAGGTTATAGATGCATACATGTTATAGGTGGATGCAGGTTATAGATTGAGGCAGATTATTGATGTATGCAGGGTGTGGATGGATGCAGGTTATAGATGGATGCAGGTTATAGATGGATACAGGTTATAGATGGATGCAGGTTATAGATGGATACAGGTTATAGATGCAGACAGGTTATAGATGGATGCAGGTTATAGATGGATACAGGTTATAGATGCAGACAGGTTATAGATGGATACAGGTTATAGATGGATACAGGTTATAGATGCAGACAGGTTATAGATGGATGCAGGTTATAGGTGGATGCAGGTTATAGATAGATACAGGTTATAGATGGATGCAGGTTATAGATTGATGCAGGTTATAGATGGATGCAAATTATAGATGGATGCAGATTATTGATGTATGCAGGGCGTGGATGGATGTAGGTTATAGATGGATACAGGTTATAGATGGATACAGGTTATAGATGGATCCAGGTTATAGATGGATGCAGGTTATAGATGGATGCAGGTTATAGATGGATACAGGTTATAGATGGATGCAGGTTATAGATGGATACAGGTTATAAGTGGATGCAGGTTATAAATGGATGCAGGTTATAGATGGATGCAGGTTATAAATGGATACAGGTTATAGATGGATGCAGGTTATAAATGGATACAGGTTATAGATGGATGCAGGTTATAGATGGATGCAGGTTATAAATGGATGCAGGTTATAGATGTATACAGGTTATAAATGGATACAGGTTATAGATGGATGCAGGTTATAAATGGATGCAGGTTATAAATGGATACAGGTTATAGATGCAAGGTATGAATGGATGGATTCGTCCCTCTGGCTCCTTCCCTCTGGTTCGTTCCTCTACATTGGTCCCGTGGAGCTTGTTGTGTTGTGTTGTTTTTGGCTTGTGTTCAGTTTGTTGCAAACCAAACAAACCAAACCAAACCTGCTGAATCAGCGCACTGTCCCACAGTCTCTGACCATCCAAAGGCGTCTTTGTTCCTGCGGTGACATAACATGCTATTAGCCGCTCGCTAACAGCAAAAGCAGGGGTCGCAGACACCAGAATTAACTTGCGGTTCGGTGGGAATGTCGCAACGCCCGGCGGGCGTAGGACCGACATGGAGGAAAAAACCAACCATCCCAGAGCTGAGAACTGGTTATCTACCTGCTCAGGGTGGACGGAGGGACGTGGAAGGATGGAAAGATAGATTCATCCCTGGAGGGAAACTGCAATGTCCCAGCAGCTCACATCAAATCAGTAGCAAATAATAGTAACACAATACAATCCAAATGTTAAAAAGAAAATGTCAATATATGGAAAAAAAATTCAATACACAATAAGCCAACAGTTAACAGGACACAATAAAAATATTTCAATATACACCAAACATAATGATAAACACCAGATAAAACCTAAAAATAACAGAAACATTATAATAGAATATAGCGTCCAATAACTAATAAATAATGGTGAAGTGAACCAGAACAATAGTGTTTCCTGTGAAATATCCAGTGACAGCGAGGTGCTCACCAGAGGCGTGCCGTGCAGGAGGCGTCATGGCCACTTCCACCTCCTTCCAACATTCTCCCAATAGCTCAACCCAACCTCTGGGTGAACCGGGTTCAAACCCTCGCCTCCAAGGTCAAGCCTTGAACATTGAGCACCTTGAGAACCTTGAGTTTGGCCGGGAGGCCGTAAAAACTGCGATGTGTCGTCATGAGATCAATGGCTCCAGATAAGAGGCGGAAGGGTCGTGTCAGGGTTTGTACAAGGCCGTGTTCTGTATCACGTTGCAACATCTTGCGCCGCGATTTTCTGACCGCGGCACGATGTGGTGGCACGATGTGTGGTGTCCCACAACCTCAGGGACACGTTTGTTATCCCTCAGCTCTACTCTCATTAAAACGTTGCTTTCCATGGTTGATTCAAACTCCTCAGAGCAACAACCTGAATGAAGGCTTTACTGGTGAGGAACTTCCCAATCTGCTGCAGCTTCTCACTGGGCTTCCGTGCATTCCAATGGGGCAATGATTTGAATGAAGCATTAAATCTCCTTTTTGAAAATGGGAAACTCGCATCATAGTCAGAGGATCTTTGTTTATATTATACTGAGGAAGAAGAAGAAGAAATGGCTGCCAATGTTGTATTTTCTTTAATCAGTTTTATTTCATGGTTTTATTGACCCTTTTGGCTTCATCCGTGCTCATGAGAGAGACTAGAAAGGGGAAGAAAGAGACTAGAAACAGGAAGAGACTAGAAACGGAACGATAGAGACTGGAAACAGGAAGTCAGAGACGAGAAATGGGAAGTCAGAGACTAGAAACAGGAAGAAAGAGACTAGAAACAGGGTAGAGACTAGAAGCGGGGAGAACAAGACTAGAGATGGGAAGAGACTAGAAACGGGAAGAAAGAGACGAGAAACAGGATGAAAGAAACTAGAAACAGGATAAAAGAGACTAGAAACATATGATACGGCCGAGAAGCACCTTCACCCCTGGCGTCGTCTCCACATGGTGGTGTATTAGAGACGTGTGGCCTGGCAGGTGACAGAATACAGCAGCAAACCGTTGCGGTAAGGCGGCCACGTCTGCAGCCTGGCCCGGCGAGAGATGGTCATGTGAAAGAGCCGGGGTCTCATGGGTGGCTTTTGGAACCTCCGGGCCCAACTCATCTCTCCCGATCACCACGGTGGCCAGCGAGAAGGACATCCCCTTTTCCGCGCCTTTTAAGAGATTGAGGTGATACACCTGAGTTCCCCCTCGCCTGTCCGTACGTTCGACCTCATAATCCACCTCCCCGACTCCGTGACCACAAAGGGCCCTTGCCACCTGGCGAGTAATTTAGAGCAGGATGCTGGGAGTAAGACTTGCACCCTGTCTCCCGGTGAAGACTGCCTCAGTCGTGTCCCTCTGTCATACAGTCACTGCTACTGTTTCTGGGCCTGGAGCAAATTCTCACATGACAGGTGACCCAGACTGTGGAGTTTTGCCTGCAGGTCCAGAACATACTGAATTTCATTCTTGCTGGTGCTAGGCCCTTCCTCCAAGTTTTCCTTAATAAGGTCTAGCACCCCACGGGGTCTAGATCAGACCCTGCGGCCTGCACCAAATGCTTTTTCCCCGGGTGACAAATTTCCAGCCGTAGCATCAGATACAGGTGAATGTCCACCTTGCACACACCTAATCTTTATCCGTGATGCCGCCACCAATGCCTCGGGTCAAACCAGGCCTTGTTGGATCATGATCTGCGTACAGCTGGAGTCCAGCAAAGCCCAGTTTCTACCCCCTTGTAACCTTACCGGTACGTAGTAGGCCCCTTCCTGACCGGGGGAAGGGCCCGGCTTGCCGGCGATTCGGACGTGTCCGACCTCTATCAAGGGGCAGTCCCTGCAGTGGTGGCCAACCGCCCGCAGCGCCAGCACCCCTGCCTGAGCATCTGAGGAGCCCTCTGTGGGCCCGCCTCGGTGCCAGGCTGGGAAGAGGGTGGGGAGAAAACAGGGTTTGTGCGGGAGAGTGACCCGGTGTACCGTGGCGCCGAAAAGGGGTTGGTATGGAAAAGTGGTCCGGTGTCCCGCGGCGTCGACGGTCCAGGCTGGACTCCAGCCGTCCTCCTCCAGGCTGCCGGGGCGGTCCACTGCTCTAGCCGGTCCCCCGGTGGTCCTGGGGTCGGATGGAGCGGTGGACCTGGGCAGGGAGGCAGACGTGGGTCGCCAGGTGGTCCTCGGCCAGGGTGATCGCCGACTTCAGGGCACAGAGACACAGACGACGGGGGGTTGTTAACACCAGTTTATTGTAGAGATGAGGCTGGGTGGAATTAGACTGGAGCAGATGGAACATGTCATGACACAGGGCTCCCATCCTGACTGAGTGTGTGGGCAGGGTTTTTAAACCTGATGCTCATTAGCCCAACCAACCAGCATCAGGTGTGGCCACTTAAGCCACCCCATCCTCCACATATTTATTCAAATAATAATGAAGAAGAAGAATTTGCAGATGGCTGCAAATCTTGTATTTCTTTTAATCTGTTTAATTTCAGGGTTTTATTGACCCTTTTGGCTTCGTCTGTGCTCATGAGAGAGACTAGAAACGGGAAGAGACTAGAAGAATCTTTAATTATCACACAACACACCACACTACAACACACTTTTGATGGTGGCCGGTGAAATGGTTCCTCTGCATTTAACCCATCCTGGCTTGTCCTTCCTCCGGGGGGCAGCCAGGAGCAGTGGGCAGCGTTCGTCGAGGGACCTGGTAACGAGTGTCCATCGCTGGTCAGACCATGATGTGTGTTTGGTGGGGGTCCTTACTGATGTTAGGTGGAGGAAACCCCATGTGAGTTTATAGAGACTAGAAACAGGATGAAAGAGACTAGAAACAGGAAGAGACTAGAAGGAAAGGTATCTTTTCACACCTGATCCAACGTGGGTTTGTACGGATCATTGGTTCCATTGAGGCAACGTGGAAGCGGAGCCTTTTCAAACAGGTTGGGTTGGGTGTGACCGACGGGCGGAGCAGGCTAGTGTCGCTCTACTCGGGTGGAGTTTCCCTTCCGACCCCCGCTTTAAAATGTCTGTTCTCCATATAAACAGTGTGGCATCACCTCAGGAAGCAACACAGAAATGTAACGTGGCGGCCATGTTTCCTCTGGGAAACCTCCCGATGACCTCTGAGCTGCAGCTTGTAGCCGCTTGTAGCTTTGGTGTTTGTTGTGCCCGGTGGCTATGGAAACCATACGTGTAGAATGTGTAACAGCCGTGTCGACGATGTGGGAGGGAGGGAGTTTAAACATGTTTCAAACTAACTTGACTATTTAAAAGATTTCAAGGATCAGTTGCTATTTTTAAAAAACCGGAAACTGAGGTGATGTTCCCACGCCCCGTCCCAGTCTCTTGGTTTATGTTTGAACAGGTTTTGAGCAACAGTAATATGTGAGTGTTGCCACTCATTTAATTGTAGATATTTCCAGGAGGAAGCCAAATGTTTCTAGTCTCTTACATGTCGAGTCTCTGACTTCCTATTTGAAGTCTCTGAGTTCCTGTTTGAAGTCTGTGACTTCCTGTTTCTAGTCTGTGACTTCCTGTTTCTAGTCTCTGACTTCCTGTTTCTAGTCTGTGAGTTCCTGTTTGAAGTCTGTGACTTCCTGCTTCTAGTCTCTGAGTTCCTGTTTGTAGTTTGTGACTTCCTGGGTGAGGGGGTGGGGGGGACATGGAGTCTAACCCAAGTAAACAGTTGGGGGGGGGGGGGGGATCAAAGCTTCACTGAACTTTGTCTTTGTCCAAAACCAACGTGAGGCAACGATCAGAGACAGAACGAACCAAGTGAACGTCACTAACAGCAGTACACACATACTGTCAGTACACATACTGTCAGTACACACATACTGTCAGTACACATACTGTCAGTACACATACTGTCAGTACACATACTGTCAGTACACACATACTGTCAGTACACATACTGTCAGTACACACATACTGTCAGTACA
>NC_137208.1:1823716-1826216 GCF_960531495.2 Zeus faber
AGAGGTTTTTTTGTGTGCGCTGTGATTGGTTCAGAGACTGAGGAGGCGGGACATCTGGCTCGGTCTCTCCCTCTCCATTGGTGGGACAGAACCAAAGCATCTTTTCAGGGTTTCTGGACAATATTTGTATTTGTTTTGGCCTGTTCATTATTTACAACAAACATACATTTGCATAAATCAGAATATTTCTCCACTTCCATGTTGATAAGAGTATTAAACACCTGAAAATATTCCTTTAAAGTACATTTTCAACAGATCAATTATTTGCCATTCATTTGAAATGAAACGCGATTAACTTTTTTAATTGATTGACAACCTTAATTATACTATATGAGATTATATTATATTAAATTATATAACATTATGTTTTATGAAATGATATAATATTATAATATGACATATTATAGTATGATATATTATACTTGACATTAGATGACATTACATTACCTTCGATAATTTTAAATGATCTTATATATCAATTGTTTTGTTGATTGCATTCGATTGTTTTGCGCTGCCTTGTGGGACGTACAGACGCTATGTTTCTTTATTTGAGTTGTTCTTGTGTTTCCAGTGTTTTAACCTGGACGTGTTGTTTTGTTTGCATTGAGGTTTTGTCTTGGGACGATGGTGATTTCATGTGTTCAGTTTGATCCTTTTTACGTCTTGTACTTAGCTCATTTTCATTCATATTTCTGTACATGTTCGTTATCGACAAAAAATATAAAACATTTCTTGTTTTATTAGATAATTTGAATTAGCATTGGCAATTGACTATTATTATATGTTATTATTAGATCACAAACTATATTATATGTTATTCTACTAACAGGGAAATACTAAATGTTTACTAAAGGTATAATTCTGTTTTAAAATTTCACCAAAGATCTGTGTGTGTGTGTGTGTGTGTGTGTGTGTGTGTGTGTGTGTTGGGTCATGGGGGTGTACTGGGAGTGGGCGGGGCCAGTCCCTGGGATTGCTCTGCTCCTATTGGTCGGCGGGGCCTCCTTCCTTCCGCCCCTTTTCAAAAAAAGCTTTTCACTTCACACCTGACATACAAAAGGGCCTCTCCTCCTCCTCTCCTCCTCATTCCCTCTCTCTCTCTCTTCTCCTTCTCAAAAAACAACTTTTAAAAAAGCAGGAAAGGGACAAAGGACCGGGGGGGTTTTGGTGTTTTTTTGGGATCTATCCACTGGAGGAGTGAGTATTGAGACGCGTCCCAGATGTGAGCTGTGAGAGGAATAACATGAGGTTCAGCTGAGTCAAGGATCTCTACTTATTTATATTCACTTTGGGATAGTTTTCACTTTTAATTACTCTGCATTTCAAATATCTCTACTTTTTACTCTAGTACATTTCTAGACTTTTTTACTTGATTGACTTTGCACTTTAGTACTTCTCCCCCCCGCGATACTTTTCTTTACTTTACTTGTCTCTATTCTTGTGACTTTATTTCCCACGTGACATGAACGCAGCATCGCTGTAAATGTAGGGGAGTAAAAAGTACAAGTGTACCTACTTACTTGTAGTAATAGTACTTACTTTGAGGTACAGCCTTAATAGTAGTAGTACTTACTTAGAGGCACTTATTTCGTAGTAGTAGTACTTACTCTCAGGTACATACTTAGTAGTAGTAGTAATTACTTTGAGGTACTTACTTAATAGTAATAGTACTTACCTAGAAACACTTACTTAGTAGTCGTAGTGCTTACTCTGATGTACTTACTTAGTAGTAGTAGTATTTACTTAGAGGTACTTACTTAGTAGTAGTAGTACTAACTTTGAGGTACATACTTACTAGCAGTAGTAGAACTTACTTAGAGGTACTTACTTGGAAGTAGTAATAATTACTGAGAGGTAATGACATGAACCCAGCATTTTGCAGTAGAGCATGGAGTGGACCATACATGGACAGTGTTGCAATGGGTTCTACAGTAGGTTCTACAGTGTTCCATGCAGTGGGTTCTTCAGTGTGTTCTACAGTGTTCCATGCAGTGGGTTCTGCAGTGTTCCATGCAGTGGGTTCTGCAGTGTTCCATGCAGTGGGTTCTGCAGTGTTCCATGCAGTGGGTTCTTCAGTGTGTTCTACAGTGTTCCATGCAGTGGGTTCTGCAGTGTTCCATGCAGTGGGTTCTGCAGTGTGTTCCATGCAGTGGGTTCTGCAGTGTTCCATGCAGTGGGTTCTGCAGTGTTCCATGCAGTGGGTTCTGCAGTGTTCCATGCAGTGGGTTCTGCAGTGTTCCATGCAGTGGGTTCCGCAGTGTGTTCCATGCAGTGGGTTCTGCAGTGTTTCATGCAGTGGGTTCTGCAGTGTTCCATGCAGTGGGTTCTGCAGTGTTCCATGCAGTCGGTTCTGCAGTGTTTCATGCAGTGGGTTCCGCAGTGTGTTCCACACTGTGTTCTGCAGTGTTCTAAACAGTATGTGCTGCAGTGGCTTCTACTGTGGGTTTTACACTGTTCCATGCAGTAGGTTCTGCCATGGGTTCTACAGTGGGGTCTGCAG